>NC_045430.1:255665680-255965680 GCF_902635505.1 Sarcophilus harrisii | reverse complement strand
GGCTTTGCAGCCATCAATGAGGGGAACAATCTCTGTAGAGAAAGGGCCAGTCTTCACAGCCACCAACACCAACTGCTAACTGCCATCAACCAGAGTGCAGGGGACTCTGGGAATGGCAGTATTCCAAACCATGAAGCTTGCTTCTATCCCAACCTCCAAAGTCTTTATCCTAGGAAGCAACCTGAGTGAAATGACAATCTAGTACCTGCTTCCCCACAGAAGTTAGGTGACCCAGTGAAGAGAATGTCAGGCTTGGAATCAGAAATTTACTAACTGTGATCCTGGGCAAGTCACTTAAGCCTGTCTGACACAGTTTCTTCATCTAGAAAATGAACTGCAGAAGGAAATGGCAAACTGATCTAATATCTCTGCTAAGAAACGCGCCCCCCCCCCCCCAAATGGGATCACAGAGAGCCAGATATGTTTGAAACAAATGAACCTCAACACAACAGCTGCCTCAGCGGGTGCCATAGTATCCATCTTCCCAGAAACTATAGTTAGTAGAGGACCCAAGAAGATATTTCCTTACACCAAAGTCTCTGGCATGATTAAATAGTTCCACATCAGAAACAGATATGATTTTGTCAGTGAGAATGACATTAAAGAAGAGGCATTACTATGTGCTTTACTACTATGCCTTAAGAACCATGGGCCTTTCCATCTGATTGGTAACTTAAACAATGAATTGTTCGTGCACTATATTATAGGTAGTCTTCCCACATGTGTTGTCTCTCCCGTTAGAATGTAAGGTCCTTGGGGCTAGGTGGCACAATGGATAGAGCACCTGCCCTGAAATCAGGAGGACCTGAATTCAAATGTGACCTGAGACTCTTAATACTTCCTAGCTGTATGACCCTGGGCAAATCACTTAACCCCAATTGCCTCAGGAAAAAAAAGAATGTAAACTCCTTGAGAGCAGGGGCTATTCTCTGTGGGGGATAAGGAGTGAGTGGCTGTGTCCCCAGTGCTTTGCACAGAAAAAGAGCTCAATAGTTTTTTTTTTCATTTACTAAATTATTAAGGAGATTATTACTTAAGACCTTATCTACTTCCCTACTCCTACTCTACCTAATCTCCATCCAGATATCCTCATAAAATGTATCTCTCTGGCCTTATAATAATTGAATCATGAAATGACCAAGATAAGGACAGAGTATTATACCAGTTTTATCCTTTTATATCTCTGATGGAGAATCTGGAGGACACTGTCATTATTACCCATCTATTGTGGGTTGAACTACCTCAAAACTCACTTCTTACCTCCTTCCCAGTATTTGATCAAGGTATTAAACAGCAGTGAAATTGCCAAGAGGAGGGAAAATAAAAAGACAAAAATCCAAGGAAAACCCCAGTTGGCTAATCTTTCCCCGAATGATCTCAATAAATATCTGGAATATTAAAGAGTGCCCTACATAATAAATGCCTTGGAATATTGGCCTCTTCCCTCCTATGAGGACAAAATCAAGCATAACCTTGGCTATGGCCTTTCCAATTGATATTCAGGTCATTGTGGCAGGTACAGATCTGTCAGAAAGTCATCATATTCTCTCCTTAGTTTTCATGAAGGCAAAAGACATATGACCTCAGGCAGAGAAAACAGGAAATCAAATGATTTAAAGGTATTAAGGTCACAAGAGGCAAGTCCCTAGTGTTCCCAGGAAGAGAGTTTTAATGACTAAGAAAAGCCTGTGAGTGATAGCACTCATTTTTTTCATGTTTCTTTATTTTCCCTCTTTTCTAAAGGTAATATTTTATATATTTTCTATTCTATTCTATTCACATGTAACCAATAGTACTAATACACATTTAATAACAATCATTAATAAAGATTCCCTTTGATTGAAAATGCATTTATATTTTACTAAAATGAAGTGGCAAATCCTATTACTTCTACATCCTCAACATCCATCCTGACTGTCTCTTTCTCTTCATGCACATAGCCACTACCTTGGTGTAGGTCTTCATCAGACAACTCTGACTATGTCATTCCTCCACTCGAAAATCTTCAATAGATCCCTATCGCCTCCAGGATAAAATTGAAAATCCTCTGTCCAATATGGGCTGAGATAGGATTCCCATTGATGGAAAATGCATTTATATTTTAATAAAAGTAAGTGGCAAATCCTACCTCATTCTAGTTCAACCTCCTCATTTTAGAGAAGAACAAATTGTGACCCAAAAAGGTTAAAGTGGCATTGGTGACAGAGGCAGAATTTGAATCCAATCCCTCTGATTCCAGAGCTGAGACACTTCACTATATCAAGTTACTAAGGATTTGACAAATAAAAAAAAACCAAGGGTCAAATAAGATGATATTTGAAAGCACTTAGCACAGTGCCTAGTACATAATAGCACATAATCAATAAATGCTTAGTGTTTTCCCTTAAAGAGGTTAAGTGACTTCCCTAGTCACATAGCTAGTTAATGAGAAGAGCTAGAACTGGAGCCCTGGTATCTTCATAGCCAAATCCATACTCTTTCCTTATTACTCTCTGTGTTTTTCAGATCACAAGTTTCCTGGATATCCTGAAGCATTGATAGCTGTATGAGTTCATCCACTTGAGTCTGCGATGCACAATGGGATCCTGTCAAGGCTTTGTAGCATTTAAAGCTCCCATCTATGTCTACCAAGTAATCATCCAAAATATTGGAGATCACATGCTTGTTGTCACATGCCTCATGCAGCCTATAGAAAGCCATCACATATCACATTCTGTAGAGAACATTGCATTTGAAGTCAGGGGCCGCAGCTTCTATTCCTGACTCTGCCACTTATCTGAATGTGGGACCTTAAGTAAACCATTTAATTTCTCTTTGTGGTTTTGGTGGGCCAGATTGATCTATAGATAGATAATGTACACACACACACACACACACATATATAGATATATGTCTAGATACATATATCTCTATATATATGTCCCAGAATGTTACCCCACTATAAATGTTTCTGAAAATGCCACAGAATCTGAATTCAGTTATAGAATATCAGAGATAGATTAGACTCTGGAAATTCATCCTCTCATATAGATATATTATATACAAATGTCACTTAATCTTTATAGCACCCATGTAGCTTAGGCACAAGGGAGTGTTGATAACTGTTTAACACCTGGCTCTCCAAACATTTTTTACTCACAGCATGCTTAAAGTTTAATACACCCTATTGCTATTTTCTTCATCACTTTCTTAGATCTAGATAATCAACAAAACAATAAATCAAAGCTTGATTGGGTTTGTTTACTGATTTCCAAGGTATAAATGCTCACACTGAAAATTTTATATTCTCCTCTCCTAATTTGTTTGAGCTGACTCCAGACTGCCCCTGGGTTAAAGTTAATATTATACCCATTTTCCAGATAAGGAAACCGCTAAGGGTGAGAGAGAGGTTAAGTGACTTGTCACACAGCTAGTTTAAGGCAGGATTTGAATACAAGTCTTTCTGATTCTAAATTTGGCATTCAATACATAACATCAGAGATGTCAAATTCAAACTAACTGGAAAGTTCCAGAGTGCTGCCAAATCAGATAAAAATATAATTGGAAATGTTCAAGAAAATAAATAAAAACACAGTATAATGTAATATTCATTTGTGGTTTTCTAAGTCAGTAGAGATCTGTTTCTATTTGAGTCTAGCACTAGTGCACTACATTAACTAGTTTCCAGATCTATAACCCTATAAGCCTTTTCATCTTCCTCTGAGTTCCTTGTAATTTTGAATCATAGCTAATAGCAAAGAGAATACTGGTGTTAAGGCAATAGGGTTTCATTTTGTGTGTGCCATTCGACAGTTTGAGATCCCTGAAGGTCCAGTGTGATTTCCATAAACAGGGTCCAGTTCAATCTTTTCCAACTATCAATACTAAATTCAACTTACTTGTAATCTACAATGTCTAGTCAGATAAAAACAATTATCTACCTCTCTAGCTAGCAGTATGTCATACTCTCAATAACATGCATGTTTCATCCACTTTGTGTCTTCATTGTGGATGAATAGACAAAGTTTCTTAAAATTGCTACGGATTTCATGGAAGGTCTGCAATTTTTGTAAGCATGATGCAATTAATAAGGAATCTATAAATTAAGCATTTAGAGAAATTCATTGTCATTAATGAATTCTTTTCTTGCTGGATTCTGTGTACATCATCTTCCAAAAAGTACTGGTGAATACTTTTTGAACATGTTTCACTCTATTCTACATCTTCACTAATGTCAACACTCAGCAGATCATTGGACAATGTTATCTTTTTTGTTGTTTTCTTTTTTTAGTCTTCTATACTAGCATAACAAAAACATGGGGGACTATTTGATAAGAATGGTTCTGACTATATTTTGCTCTATCATTCAGAAAAAAAACTGAAATGAAAAAGCTACCAAAATTCCAGGAAATGTGTGTTAAATGCCAACCCAAATAAATGAAGCTTTTGAAAAAAAATATTATTGTTTGTAGATCTGGTTAAGAGAGGCAATAGTTTATAGAGGGTCAGAAGTGGAGTCTGGAAAGCTGGGTTATAACCGCTTTGAATACTAGTTAGATGTATGATCTCAGTAAGATAATTAACCTCTCTGAGTCCCAGTTTCCTCATCTGTAAAATAGGAATACAAAGTGGTACCTATCTTCAAAGAATGTTATGAAGATCAAATAAGATAATGTATATAAAATAAATCCTTTTTCAACCTTTAAGATCCATATAAATGTGAGCTATTAATATTGTTATTTCAAAAGCTTTGCTGCTTTCAATATACATATTTTTTTTCATGCAATATAGCTTACATAGACCTGGTTATGTCTTTTTTTAAACACAGAATTGGTCCACTGGAAGGTGTAAATACTGATGTCCCGTAGCTCCAACCTTTCTTTAAAATTCAGTAATGCATAAATGATTCCCACACTTTCTTCCTCACTCAAAAGGCCCCTTATATGAGAGTCAAAATGATTTTAATTATCCAAGTGCATAATTCACACAATGCAACAGAAGATAACCAACAAAAGAAGTCACAGCTGTCCATCCTATTAGCAAATTCCAAAGAGGTGTTGCTTTTTCATTTAAAAAAAATCGAAAAGCAGAATGAAGATTAAATATCAAAAGCTATGTTGGAGTTGGTATCAAATAAAAAGGTATAGAGAACCCAGAATTCAAATACAATCCTTCATCTTTTCAAAGCACCTAAGTCAAGGTGCTGGACATAGTTGCAATGGCATAAGTGATCTCATTCATCCTGTAGTCAGAACTGAAAAATAAGAGTGTTCAGGGGCCAACTCAGAGCCAATTTCCTGATAACTTCAACTGCTTAAATGTGGTCATTGCAATACTGATTCACAAAGTTAATTATGTTTTCCTGTAAAAATGTAGCATTAATTGTAAGCAGAGCATATTAAAATGGAATGTATAATAAAGTATTGGGTCGGTTTGTATGTGTGTTTTTCCTCCCTTAAATAAGTATATGACATGGGATATGTTTGAAATGGCATTAATTATTTATCACTCTATATGGAAAAAGTGTAAAGGGTTTATTAGCTTTTCTAAAGAATAAATAAAATGGAAATTGTGATCAATATGATGAATATATTAAGTTTAAATTCTTTTTGGCCATCCCAGTTGATATGGTTTTATGTACAAATCTCATAAAAGTGTTATAGACATCTTAAAAGGAAATATATTAAATAAAAATAAAATCTATTAAAGAAGGTAATTTTAAATATTTAATGATATAATTAAGTCATATTAATGTAACGTTCTTTATTTTTCAGATTAAAAATTCACGGGGATTGTCATCCCCTTCATCTTAATCAGACACTGTGTTTGTCATAATTATTTGTTATGTATTTTCATTAACATTTGATGAATATTAACTGTTTGAAATAAAACAATATTTTTTTCTTGAGCTGTAATGACAATCTGAGGGCGTTGTACAACTAGCAGATAGTCAAACAAGAAAGTTGATGAAGCCCCCACCCTTTTCATTTAGCTCTTCTACAATCAGGCTGCACACAAATCCCTCTCCCCACCTAAATTGAATCTTCCCATTGCTCCTGACATTTCTTTCTAGAATGGATTTACATGTTATCCCAACTTCCAGTTTTGGAAAAACTGGATGACTTTGCCTTCTGCGATTCCTGTAAGGTCATCATCAGAGAGGGGGTAAAAAAAGCTCAGAATTGATCATAGAAATTTGAACTCAAGGGAACCTTGGATGCCATCTAGCCAACTTTCCTCATTTTGCATTAGAAAAACTGGGGTTCAAGGACATGAAATGAATTCTCTAAGTCTTTCCAAGATATAAAGTAGCACAGGCAAGATTCAAATTCAAGTCCTCTATGTCCCACCTTAGTGATTTACTCATATTACATCACACTTTGGCTAGTCAGACTCTGAGCCAGTCTTTGAAATGAAAGGCATGGGTGTAAAGAAGCAGCAGAATAGTTTCTGAAAAGAATTGTGATTGCATTGTACTCAATCCAAATAGAGATTAGACTACTCTATATGCTTATCATGATATTCGTCACTGATTTCATAAAGAGTTAGAGAAAAGAGACAGAGTAGAAAGACCCAAATAGACATATGTTGATGGCAAAGTTGCCCCATGTCATCTTTTCATAGACTTTCTCCTCCATGGGGTCCTCAATGGCCTTTAGCTTCATGTCTGCCTCTCAGAATTCTCAGCTTCTTCCAAGACTCTACCTATTCAAGATCCACCTCTTATCTAATATCTAGCCTTAGCCTGCAGTTTTTAGTTTTTTCCATTCCCTTTAAAAATAGATCACAGCTGCTAAGTGAGATGAGCAGAACCAGGAGATCATTGTACAGGGCAACATCAATATTATAGAATGATCAATTCTAATGAAGGTGACTCTTTCCAGCAATGAGATGATTGATGCCAGTTACAATGATCTTGTGACGAAGAGAACCATCTACACCCAGAGAGAGGACTGTGGGAACTGAGTGTGGATCACAACATAACATTCTCTCTCTTTTTGTTGTTGTGTACTTGCATTTTGTTTTCTTACTCATTTTCTTTCCTTTTTGATCTGATTTTTCTTGTACAGCAAGATAATTGTATAAATATGTTTACACATATTGGATTTAACATATATTTTAACATGTATAACATATAGTGGATTGCTTGCCATCTAGGGGAGGGGGTAGGGAGAAGGAAGGGAAAATCTGAAACACAAGGCTATGCAAGGATCAATGTTGAAAAATTATCCATGCATATGTTTTGAAAATAAAAAGCTTTAAAAATTAAAAAATAAAGATAAAGATAAAAATAGATCCTAGGGCCATAAATTTCAAGCTGGAAGGAATCCTACAGGGTGTCTAATACAACTTCCTGGTTTTAAAAATAAGAAAACTGAGGGTCCTAACTGAGTCATGACTCAAGTCTCTGATTTTACTTCCTGTGCTTTTCCCACTGTTTGGATGTATGTTGTCTACTCAAAATCGAATGTTAGGTCTTTGAGAATAAACATAGTATTTTTGTATTCCTACCCTACATTCCTCCCTTGGAAAATGTCAGGTGCTCCACAAGGTTTTGGTAAAGTGATGAGAGATCTTCAAATTTCCTTGGCAAGTCTTGAATAGTTTTTTGGAGTTGTGGCTATCTCTTAAATTGCCCTTTTTGGTTCTAAAATCAAATGATGAATAAATTCACCTAAATTCTCCCTTTCTTATCCTGAAGAGTACAAACACCCTTTAAAACATCCCAGGAAGGTCCCCCTTTCTTTATTGAACTGTCTGAATTCTCCAAAACAGTAGACTATGAATGGTTAAGGCTGGAGGAAAAACAGAACCCAAAATGTCTTAAAGATTCACAATGTTACTCAGAAACAATCTAGATATAGAAACATAGGTAATATAATCTAGGTCACATAAGGTTTCATTTTCTTACTAAGGAAAAGACATGGGCCAAGAGGTAGAATAGTGGATAAAGCACTGGCCCTAGAAGCAGAAGGACCTGAGTTCAAATCTGCTCTCAACCACCTATACTTACAAGCTGTGGGACAACCTAAATTGCCTTGCAGAGAGATAGAGACATAGAAAGAGAAGGAAAGGACATTTACTAGATAGCTTGCTATTCTATACTGGCTGCTTTGAGGGTTATTAAGAGGGATTTAAAAGAAAAATATGAGGATTCTACTTAACAATAGGGATATTGACTTACTATGCACTATACAACATCTGCTTTTACCTTCAAATGAATTTACTTTCTCTATAAAGTTCACACTGTTATATATTTGCCCCAACAGAGAAAAGTTTATATTGGGTAAAGATTTAAAAGATGGAAACAGTGAAAAAATGGATGCTTGGAGTAGAGAGGGAAGAAAGGCACCGAAATCACCAAATTGAGATTCAAATCCCCGCTCTGCTCCTAATTCTGTGTGACCCAGGCAGAGCACTTCCCTTTTCCTGCCAGGGCTCAGGTGCTTCATCTATAAAGTGAGGAGTTTGGACTAAGTGGTCTCTGAGATGCCTTCCAGTCCTAGATTTATGGTCACATACCTGTGTCTTGTCTGAGAACTGAAGAATCCCAGAGGTGCAGGGAATCCCAGGCACCACCTAGTCCTACCCTCTACCTGACCAACAATGCCCTCTACTTTCTACCTGCCAAGTGATCTTTGCTCAAAGACCTCAAGTGAAGAAGTTTTCACAACCTCACAAGACAGCCCTTTCCGCGTTGTGATATTTTTATAATTTTAATGGGCAAGTCATAATATCAGTGTCTCACACTGCCCACAAATGCATTTGCTGAAGGGAATGGGGCAAGTGACAAGATGACAGGATGGGAGAAAGCGCTTTTGAGTGTGCTCACTCTGGGTGTAGCTTATGCCTAGTTATATTATTACATATTTACTAGTAGACTTGGTTTTCCATGAGCTGGAAAAAGGAGCAAGTAAGGCAAGATGGAGAATTAGCATCAAGAAAATTCCAGTGGTACAATAGAAGAGAGGACAGTGGATTATATTGATTCAAAACTCTTTTTTTTTCAAAGTATAATTTTGGACAACCTGTTTAGCTTCTCTAGATCTGTTTTCTTGCCTAAAAGGAAGGGTAGGGAATAGTCCAAATGTCTTCTATGCTCCCATCAGACTTTAAACCCATGATCCTAAGATGCTCTGCCTCAGACACTTATTATGTAATCATGAGAAAGTCACTTAATTTTTTCCAAGCCTCAGTTTCCTTTTCTGTAAAATGAGAATGATAATAACATCTTCCTCCTAGCATTATAGTGAAGGAGAATATATATACAAAGTGTTTGTTGTTGCTCAGTCATGTCCAACTCTTTTTGATTTTGTTTCCCATGGGGTTTTCTTGACAAAGATACTGGACTAGTCTGTCGTGTCCTTCTCTCAGGCAAACTGAGTTTAAGTGACTTACCCAGCATCACACAACTCATAAGTATCTAAGGCCAACATTTGAACTCAAATCTTCCTGATTCACAACCCAGTCCTTTATCCATTTAGTCGCCTAGCTTAAGTCTCCTAAATGAAAAGCGTTTGGTTAATTTTAAATACCTCTGTAAATTTCAGCTTTGTTGATGAAGACTAAACATTGGCAGAAAAACCTTATTGGAAGAAGACAAAAAGAAAGAAAAACCCTCGATCAAGAGGAACAGCTAAAATACTAGCCACTAATGACGAATGGAGGCAACCCAAATCTATCCAACCAAAATTGTTTACACAAAACACAGTGGCATTGGATCATTTCTTAAAGACTTGATTTTGTCTCCTTTTTAATTACGAAGGATAAAATAAAATTGAGTGACTGAGAGGAATAAATAGATAATGAAGTATCAAGGGTTTTTATATAGAAGCTCCTTATTAAAATGACTGTCTCCTTCAACTGTTTAATCTAATTTCTGTGAGGCAAGTTTTCACTTGTTCTGCTTACATAAATGCACAGGTATTAGACGCATTATTAAGACACTATGTAGTTCACACCCAGAGCTCAGAGAACAACTTTAACCCCTTAAGTACCTATTGAAAAAACATTTCCCCCCCTTAAGCTTTCCCATCTTTCCCCTCACCCCCATATAACTTTCCAGGGTATATACAACTGTCTGTCATTCCTACCTTACTCCTTTATAATCGAATTTCAATCAAAAACATTCATTGACCACCTAATTTGTACAAATCACTGTGAAATACTCTGTGGGTGGCTTCCTGTAGTGATGGGGAACAAGGGCATCCTTACAGGAAAAGGAATGCAACAATAATATATGGCACTTAGCCCAAAAGAGGGAAAACTTGTCCTACTTCTCAGCATAAGGAGTTTCAGATCAGTGAGGCAGAGAATAAGGGGAATGGAAGTTCAGAGCGGATATGGACATCCTTATTGGCCAGAATTCTCATCCGAATCTTGATTGCCTTGTTGTTGTTGGCTACTGGGACATTAGGACTCTGGGTGAAATTCCCTAGTACAGAAAAACTCATTTTGTCTGGTTCTACACTAGATAGAATTCAAGTACCTGGATTCAAGTCACACCTTTGATATAAACTGTGTTTGTGAACCCAATCAAGGTATTTACTCTCTTAATTCTTTGGTTTTGAGATGTCAAAATTCAGTCTCATATCCAGCAAAACAACATAGAGTGGTTCCATTCAAGTCAGAATGCATTTGGAAATGTTTAACAAAAATTTAAAGATATGATACAACATAGATGATGTTAATTTGTGTTTTTTAACGCAAAATGTGGCCAATAAGGGTCTATTTCTATTTGATGTTTAAACTTTTGCTCTAGGTAACTTTTTAAGTTGCAGAGACTATGCAGACCTTCATTAGTAGAAAGCATTTCCTTATTCAGGAGTTTATTCTATGGTAGTGGAATCAAGGATCAAGTTACCCTATTAAGGCTGTTCCTAAGAAATAAGTTAGTTACCCTTTCTCTGGAACCAATATCTTGCAAAGAGAGGACGAGCCTGTTTAGAACCCACTAGATAGAGTGAGAATATTCTGGCCTATATATGTTTTTTGAAGTGTAATAGGAGTAGCCAAAAGTAACTGGAAAAAAAGGGAAGAGTAAAGAGTAAAAACTTTGGGACCAGCATTGCATGGTGGTAGATGCCCAAAGGAAATAACTCCAAAGGAGTGAAAGGAAATGATGTACTGGCTATTATACTTGTGCACTGTCTCCCTTTTTTCTCTCTCCTCCCTTCAGAGATCTCAACAACTTTGTCATTAGACATTAAGTTACTTTCTCTCTTTTGGGATTTTATAACTGGAGTGAGAACATGGTAGAACATACCTTGTTCATTTCAATTCAGTAAACAATAAGTGCCTACTATGTGCCAGGCATGGTGCTAAGTCCTAGGGATACAAAAGAAGAATAAGATAGCCCCTGCCCTCAAAGAACTTAAAATGAATGGAGTAAAGAACATGCACATACATATATATGAAGCAAACTAGATAGAGATAGATAGATAGATGGACAGATAGAGAGGATAAATATGAAGTAGGTAGTTTTAAAAGAGAAAGAGTGCTGAAATGAAGAAGGATTAGAAAAGACTTTCTATGGAAGACAAAATTTTATTTGGGACTTAAAAAAATCAGGCAGGTCAATAATTGGAATGGAGGAGGGAGACCAGGAATAAAAGACAACCAGAGAAAATGTCCAGTTAAGAGAGGGAGGACCTTGTTCAGGGAACCACCCACTTAAACATGAAGTCAGGGTTACATTACATATAAAAAATATTCCCCTGCTTGAAATTCATTAACTTCATTGTGGGATAGGAAGTTAAAAGTATTTAGGTGAGGATCCAGAGAAGGAGAAAGATTGACGATAAAAAAATCACATAATATGCAATCATTATGAGTCTCCCCAACGCTATGGCCCCCACCCCAGTTAGGCCCCCATGATTTCTCCTCTGAACCATTGTAAAAAACTTCTAACTACTCCTTCACATCCTTTTTTTCTCCAATACTTCCGATAGACAACTGCCAAAAATAATTTTCCCAACGTCCAGGCTTGCTCACATCACACCCCTTTCTCAAAACCCTTCAGAGGCCCATTATTATTAGCAGGATAAAATACTAACCCCTAGTTGGTATTGCCCTCAACAATCTAATTTCAATCTAACCTGCTAGACTCATTTCACTGGATTCCTCCTTTCAGTCTTCTCATGATCTGGCCAAATTGGACCACCAACTATCCTCAGAACTTGGCCTTTCATTTCATCTCCATGTATTTGCCCAAACCTATTCCTAGAACATACTCCCTGCTTATGTCTACCTCACTCCCTCTCTACCTCTAATCAAAAGGAATAGGAGGGGGGAAGAGTCATAAGGAAAGTGTCCCGTTATTAGAAATGCTAACATATAAAATCCTTTTCCATTTGCCATAACCATATCCAAACACAAAGTTAATTGATTTCTCCCTAAGAATTCTCACTTTTCCATTTAAAGACTATTGGAAGCTTAAAAAACATGCCATTCAGGTAACTCAGTCTACCAGAGCTTGGTAGCCACTCAAATCCTGAGATCACTGCATGGAAGGGCACTAAAAACAAAGAACCATGTTTTTATGACTGAAGACACCAACAGAAAGCACTAGCCTTAATAACCAGAGTTTTCCTGTTTCCATAAATCTAGGTGAAAATCCCATCCAGTCATCCACCTGAAAATTACCAATGAGGCAGAACCCAACATCTCCTGTGGCTCCCTATTCTACCTTTAATTTTTTTTCAAGTTAAATTTAAACTTTCTTCTTTGTATTTCCATTTCTTGCTCTGGGTTCTGCCCTCGGAGACCAATTTGAACAAAGCTCATCCACTTGCCAATCCTTCAAATACTTCAAATCAGTATCATTCTCCAAAACCTTGTGCTTATCACATTGCTTACATAGATTTTTAAAACGGGAATATTTTCTTTGTCCCGATAGAATGATTATATTCCAAATTTGTTGGACTGATTCAATCAATCAATGTTATACTTTTTTGTATGTACTTATGTATTCCCATATTAACTCCCTTTATAGAATTGAAACACTGTGGGGGCCAGGGATATTTCATTTTTACTTCTGTTTCCCAAATTTCTGGCTCAGAGCCAATCCAAAGTACTTTTTAATAAATGCTTGGTGATAGAATAAATTTCAATCACCCATTCTTATCACTTACATATTTCAATGTAGAAATAATTGCCCCAAAGAGCAAAAGTATGTTTATCATCCTGTGGTCAATAAACAAGTCTTTGGACTTATTCTCCTTCACAGTGACCCTGTCAGGAGGTTGGATCCCAAGTAAAGCTTTCAGAAAGTATCTTCTCAACCCTTTTTTGGACCAAAGAATAATCACGAGGCAGCATGGAAATGGAAGTGATCCAGTGGAAAGAATAGTGGCTCTGAGGTCCTAAATCCTGGCTTTCAATCCTGGTGTACATCTTTAGGTATGACGCTTAACACTGATAGACTTTCATTTCCTCATTTGTAAAAGGATGAGATTAAACTAGGAACCTAGATTTAGAACTGTGAGGGATCTTAAATTGTCATCAAGTTTAACCCCTTCATTTTATGGACAAGAAAGCTGAGGTTGACATGGAGTGAAGTGGCTGGCTCAGGTCTCTGAGATTAGCTGACCTGTGGGTCACTACCTTGCAGCCTCAATACCGTTAGGCAAAGATCTCTAGGCCCTCTAGTAATGTGGGGAGCTCCTTGGGTACCCAGGGAGATGGGAAGCAGAGGCAGATGGCAGAGTCTGTATCCTCTAATTTGATTCTACTTTGTTCTTCACTGCCTTTTGCCCTTTCCTGCTTAGTTCCAAACCACATGAGTAATTAACCTTTAACAAGCTCTTCAGAAAATGAATGACACCTGCAAGTTGAGAGGGTTTAGCTGAAATGGGTATGCAAATCCCGCCTTTTGTGAAGCTTTAGAAGTCTTTGAAAACACTCTCTAAGTATCCCTTCTTCAATAGGCTGCATCTTGGAGGAGACAGGGGATGTGCTACCTAGCCTGGTCCCTATGACAGGTAAGGCTGAAGATGGGAAGAAGGAGGAAAATAAGTCTTGATGGTACTTAGCCCCAGTGAGAATGGGTTCAGTTGGAAGAATGATACATAAACATTTTGTTGTGGTCTCAGCTACATTGGTCAGAACAAAAATTGGTCAGATAAGCACAGGGGAGGTACCATATCTTTCAGAATTATTACTGCTCCACTCCTCTGCAAATTACTTTGCATTTCAGTTATCTATGTCTACTCCCTATTTCCTTGGTAGACTGTAAACTCTTTGAAGGTAAGAATTGTTTCCTTTGCACCTGTGGAAGCACAGCATTTAGGACAGGAGAAATCTGGGATCAGTTTGCTATGGACACAAAGCAATATCACGAAGCCATATTAACATAGAATTAAAAGACACTCCAGTGGTCATCTGCTCCAGCCTACACGTGGCCAAATACCCCTTCAACAATATGTCCAACAAGCAGCTAAGGCCATGATAGCTATTTGTGATCTTCCCTGTGCCATCTTGAAGTCCAAGGCAATATGTTGGCTGGGCTTGTCCATTCACTCTTCATTGCTTAATATTATGCAGATGTTTGCTCTCTAGAAGCTGGGGCAAGAGATAGTCCCAATAGAGTGATTATACTCCAAATTAGTTGGATTGATTCAATCAATCAATAGGCATTTATTAATATTCACGATCTGCCCAACAGGATGTACCCAGGGAAACAAACACAAATGTAAGATAGCCTATGCTTTCAAGAACCAAAAGAGGCAAGACACTGGCACAGAATAGTAAGCACAGGACATATGTCAAAAATACACAATTTATACAGTGATCGGGAGGGAAGACCTTCAGGCTTTGATCCTTAAGACTTCCCAGAGCTTCTCAGATATGACTTCAATTTTATAGTCATGGAAAGCACAAAAGATCATCATTTTTTAATAATATAGTTTAGAAATGATCAATTAAATAGGAGCTGAAGTTCAAGAAGAACTCATTCACTTGTTGCGGCTGGGTAATTTATTTTTACAAGCTAATCCTTGACAAATAAGACTAAGGGTCTGATCAATTGGACTTGTGGCCAATTCTGAATGAAAGCACAAGGTTTTGCTACAAAATACAAACCTTTTTTATTTGATCATGACCTCTTTCTCCCTCAAGCCTAAAAACAACACATTCAGACTGGAAATCCTATTTAAATTTCAATCTTCACTGGTGATGTCATATTTTTTTTCCCTCTTTAAATGTAAAAAACACAGTGAGCAATGACGAGAACCTTGCGGATTTTCACCTTTACTGAAAAGTTTCCCGGAAAATGTGGTTTGGACGAGGTCCATTACATGGCAAACAATTGTTTTTTAGTTAAATTTAGAACTCTTTGTTTGTGACTTTCTCGACACAGTGACATAACTGTGGTTTTATGCTTTCCTTCCACAGCAAATACGGACAACAAACCTTTCAGAAGGCAAAAAGCCAGAAATTTAAATTAAAAACATTCACATATGCAACTTACAGGTTAGAAATGTAATGGTACAAATTCGGGGAAATACGAGGTTTTACCTACATAGCAAATACATTCATTCTTTGTTACTATTTAGATACTTAAAAGTATGGTATAAGCTGAAAATAGCATACATGTTCCGACAATGGTTCAATAACAAACATCCTCAGTGAGTCCTCTGAGAATTTTCACAGAAAGACCATGAGTAAATTCTACCTTTCTTTTTTTTTTCATAGAATGTAAGATCCTGCTTAACTCAGATCACTTATCAAATTTATCTTTAGCTACTTTAAAAATGTATATTTAAAAGCGAGGAGCTACCAGAAGGCTTATGAGGACATTCCAAGCTCTGATATTCCGTGGCTATAAGGACACTAAGGTGGTTGTTTAGCTCTCTTTATCACTAGTTGAGCCTGGCCCTTAATTTGAGTTTGATGTAAAATTCTAAATCCAATGCAGTCTCATACATGGTCTTTCCTGATCCCCCCCTCCCATTTGCTAACATCCTTTCCTCCTCTTCCTCCATTAATTTTGAAATTAACTTGCATTTACTTTTATGTATACATATTGACTCTTCCAATAGAATGTAAGACCCTTCAAGAACAAGAACTGTTTCATTTTTTCTTTTTGGCTGAGGCAATTGGGGTTAAGTGACTTGCCCAGGGTCACACAGCTAGGAAGTGTTAAATGTCTGAGATCAGATTTGAACTCAGGTCCTCCTGACTTCAGGGTTGGTGTTCTATCCACTGTGTAGCCTAGCTGCCCAGACTGTTTCATTTTTGCTTTTGTGTTTTTAAAACCTAGCACAGCAAACCTGCAGCAGATATGTAAGAATATAGAATGTATAGATGAATGGATGGATGGATAGATGGAGGGATTTTTCTTTTTTCCTTTCAGAATTCTTATTTTTGCTCAAAGCTAATTTCAGGTAATTATTTTGAAGAACTCAAAAATTATTACTGTTTTCTTCTCAAATTATCTTTATTTTCTGTTCTATATTCTACCTTTCCTGTTAGACTTGTAAACTTCTTGATGACAGGAATTGGTTCATTTTTGCCTTTGTAATTGCATCCCCTCCTAATAAAGTGCCCAACACATAGTATGTACATAATACGTCTGTTGAATTAAATTAAACTTTGCTAACATCCTTCAAAGGAACATAAAATAAGGGTGCTGGGGTTGCCAATCCCAAAAGGTACAACAGTGACTACTCTGAGCTAGCCCCTTTATGTGTCTACTGGGAAGAATTCCCCACCAAAACTGTCTCTCAGGACCATTCCTGAATTTCTATCATCAGAGATGACTTTCCGTAGGTATTGCTCTAACACAACAATATTCTTTTCAAACCAATATTCCAGGGAAAAAACTAGGATTTTGGAATAGGTCTTCTTAATAAAATAGACACCCGGCACTCTCTTCACTGGCCTAACCTGTTTTATTTTGATATTTTTGTTTTCCTTTTGCCTCATTATGCTTGCACTGCTGATACATGATCCCCACTGCTTAGACATCAGAACAGCAGACTGGTGATGAGAAAGAGGCAAGGATGATGTTGCATTTTAACCCTGGAGCTAGAATGGAACTCTAATGTCATCTACAACTGCCTTGGAGGCAATCTTATCCAACCGGATTCTGTCCTACAAACACATATTAAAACACTTGCATGACACACTCTTCTAGATTCTGAAGATCCAAATGCAAAAATGTAATATGTCCTAGGTTCAATAAGCTTCCATTCTGTTGGGAGACTAGACATGAACCTTCAGAGCAGTAACTAAGTGGCAATTTGAAAAGGGAAGGGGTCCCTAGAAAAAGTATCACTTCCATTAGGGAGTCTTAACAAAGCTTCCCTTAATATCCCCATGTCATGTGGACAAAGCATTATTTGGGGGCTATACTGGATTATTGGGTTTATTAGGGATTTGACTCTGAGGAATGAAAAGCACTGTTATTGGGCCCCAGACATGTATCTTCATTATAAATAGAATCTTAGATTCAAACTTGGAAAAAAAATTGATGTAATCTTCACCATAGTCCTCATGCTATAGGAAAAGAGAGAAATAAAGTGAGTTGGTCAAAGTCACATGAATACTAAGCTCAGAGCGTCTGACTCCAGAGCTAGTCTTAGCTATAGTGCTATTGTAACATGCTCCTTTTTACCCATGATGACTCAGGTCACACAAGGACACCAAGTATGATAAAATAAATGAAGGAGATACAAAGTGCTATAAAATAAATCAAAGAGATACAAAATATTATTAAATATATCAAGGAGATATGAAGTATTATAAAATAAAGAAGATAGAAAGTGCTATAAAATTAATCAAAGAGATACAATGTATTATAAAATAAATCAAGGAGATTAGATTATATATACACATATGTATATATGTATATCCATATATACATATATTAGATATATGGATATATACGTGTGTGTGTGTACACACACATATATATACACACATATTCAAGAGGGGTTAATTTCTTGACCTGAAAAAGAGAGATAAAAACACAGATAACCTGAATATTATATACACAAAGTGTAAAAAGCATAGCTATATTGGGAAGATTGTTAGATCTGAAGTTATAGGACAAGGGTTCAAATTCAAGTTACATGTGTAATCTAAGGCAATTCATTTAACTTTCAAAGGTCTCATTTTCCTCATTTGTAAAATGAAGGGGCTGGACTAAATTCCCCACTAAGGTCACTTCCAGTTCTAGAGCTAGGATCCTATGGACTAGGTCAAGGTCTCCAGGGTATTGGGTGTCTTTTCTGTGAAGGATTTGTGAAAAGACATGGACTTTATTGGCACAAAGTGACAAGAGTTGGGTTGTCTGTGATATGGTGGATGAACTGTCCATATGAAGGAGATCCAACCAGAAAAGTGTAGAAATAAGTGGAAGGTATTTGGGAGAAAGGGAAGATTTGCAGAGTCAAAGCTAGAATATTACTGCTCCCAGAAGGTTTGGAAATCCCTGCTTTGAGCATCTCACAAGATATCATAAACACTAAAATAACAGACACAGCAATTCTCTGGGCAAACAATAGAGGTTAAAGGTTCTAAATAAAACTAGGTTTCATGGTGCTATGAGAAAACCACTACATATGAAATTATAGGATTTGTATTCTCATCCTGAAGCTTACTTCCAGTCTTACTGCAGTCTGTGTCACCCTCAGCAAATAACTTACACTCTCTGAGCCTCAGTTTCCTCATCTGTAAAATGAAAAGGTTAGACTATCAATTCTGAGGTCCCTTTTAGCTCCAGAGCTCTCCATGTCCCATGATGCCTTGGGTCAGTCATTCAGATCCTTCAGTTACTTCCCTAACTGAATTAAAATGACTCCTTTGTAGCTGAAATGTGATTGCCAGGCTTTCCTGCTGATAGTCTTGTAAATCCATGCCAGATTTCGGGGCAACTCTCTGCTTACTGGCACCTAGCCCAAACCCAGAAGGGGGCAAAGTCTCCGAAGAAGATATTCCCAAAGCCCCAGAAGTCCTTCCCCCTGGAGGAGGGGCACAGAACCTCAGTAGGACCAGAGCAGGGCTTAGCAGTGTGTGTAAACTTAAGCTCATGGATTTAACTGGCTTGGCAAACTAGTTTCCCTTGCGGCTATACCAAGTATGAACATAAAGTGGGGGTGGGGCTGAAGTGGGGAGAAGTGGCAGCTGAGGGAGAGGCCCAGCAGCAAAAGCACCTGCTGGCTGGGGCCTTTCAGGGGAGGCCGCCCAAGCTGGGGAAACCTTGCCAGCTGCTTGCTTTCACTATCCCTTTTCAGGAAGGTATAGAGAGGGGAAATTAAATGGCCAGGGAAGCCTGGGAGAGTGAAAGAAGTCACAGGACGGGGAAGGGATGTAGAATAGGAAGGGGCAATAGGGAGCAACTAGTCCAGCTTCCTCACTTTACAGATCAGCAAACTGAGAGCAAAAGAATATATGTGGCTTTCCCAGGATTCCCTAGGTAGTAAGCTCATAGTTTTGTAGATCATAGAATTATGCATTGAGAACTAGAAATGATCTTAGAGAATATAGTCTAAGACTCATTTGACAGACAAGGAAACTGAGACACAGAAAAATCAATTGATCTGTCCAAGGTTATATAGGAAGTCAGTGTGCTGACTCTAGTGCTAATTCTTTTCCCAGTCTCCCTAGGGAAGAACTTGCATGTTTCCAGTATATACATAACTGACTTCCACATCCTTTCATGTTAAGACTACCTTTAATCACTCTCTAGGGTAATCAAACTCTTTCCCTTATTCTATCTTCCCTCCATCCTCACCTTCATATGTAAAGTCAGTTAGATGTTAACTTAGAGACTTTCTAGTCCAATTTTAAGAATGGGGAAACTGAGGGTGAAGGAAATGAAATGACTCAACCAAATTTCCAGAAGTGGCCAGGCTAGGTCTTGAATTGAGTTCTTTGACTTCAAAACCAGAATGTTCCACTGCATCATGTGACCACTGCTAAGCTGTCTATTAGAATAGAAATACAAGCTCAAAGACAAGTGACCCTATCTCATTATCTCCTGGCAGGCCAAGAACCTGAGCTCTAAATTAGGAAGTCCCAAAATCCTCAGGGAAAAGGCTAGTTCTGTTTCCAAAACTCTACTAAGGAAGAGGAGGAGGAAAAGAAAGAAGAGGGAAAAGAGGAGGAGAGGGAGGAAGAGGAAGAAGAGGAAGAGGAGGAGGAGGAAAAGGAGAAGGAGGAAGAATAATCATTGAAACTCATTTAATTCACCTCCCTCCATTCACAAATGAGAAATCTGAAACCCAGGGATGGAAAATGGCTTAATTAAGATAGCCCAACAAGTGAGCAGCAGAGTTGAGTCTTGACCCTAGACAAGCCTTTCTACTGCACCAAATTGACTCACTCTGTAAACTGTGTTTAATTCTCTCTGAAGCTTCCCTCACTTTCCTGAAACTCTGTGACCCTTATGTATCATATAATTATGTATCATATATATTATTGATTATATGATTATATGATACATATAATTATGTGTCATAATCAGCATAATCATAAAATGCATCACAGAATTACTAAATATTAAAGTTAGAAGGACTCTCAGTAATTGTCTAGTCCAGCCCAGGTTAGAGGAACTCTAGTTTGAAATCCCAGCTCTGTTGCTCACTATGTGTATGACCCTAGTCAAGTTCTTTCATCACTTTATCTCCATTTTTTCCTTATCTATTTAATGAATTACTTGTAAGAAGTAACCTTTGTCCCTTATAGCTTTAGATCTGTCCAAGTGTTTCAAAGTATATTGAGTCTCTGGGAATAATTTTAAAAGTTGATGACCTGCATTACATTATTTAAAACTATCAGAGATCGAAATATGCCTGTTATGAATATATATATGTATGTATGTATATGTATGTGTATATATATATATACATATGGATCAGGTGGACAGCAAAGGTAGAAAGCAGCCCTGTAAAGGGCTCAGCAGCTCTCACCTCAGGGGTATTAGTTTTCCCAAACACACCCTACATGGTATATGTATGTATGACATGGGAGACATTGGCACAGGACCACCCAGCATGGCGTGCCCTCATCAGAGAAGGTGCTGTGTTCTATGAGCAAAGCAGAATGGAATTAGCTCAGAAGAAACACAAGATGCACAAGGTTAGAGAGTCTACCCTAAATGGTCATAGGAACTGTTTGTTTCCAACCTGTGGCAGAGCATTCTGAGCTCACATTGGTCTGATCAGTCACAGTCGGACACACTGTAATTCAACTCTAATATAATGATGTCACTATATTCCTCTTCAAAAATGAAGAAAAACAATCAACAAACCATATATAAATATATACATGTCTATAATGTAGATATCACCAAATTATAGTGGAAAGAATATCCAGGGATGAGAGCTATTGTCTAGCTTTTAGTCTTTGCTGTTAATGAATATGTAACCTTAGTCTGGTCACTATGAATGTGTTTTAAAAATAAAAAATGCCAAAAAAAAAAAGAGAAAAGAAAAAGGGCTATGAAAAGAGGAGCTATTATTACTACTACTATTATTGATTCCCAACAGTGTAGATATTGATCTGCAAAAACTTGATACAAAGATAGTGGTTGAGATATGCAGATTCTTTTAGCATTGTTGCCTCTACCTATGTATGAAATTTTATTAAAAGACGTTAAAAATTGCAAGATATATTGTAGCATGTTTTTTTGAAAATATTTATCAGCTGTCATTTTGTTTTCAGTTAATAGACTGAATTATCAATTAAATCTTGATATCCTTTCGTCACAGTCTTTCAAATCCTACCCGGTTTGGATAAAGATTTAGAGGGCTAGCCTACGAGAGTATTAGGACTGTAGGAATGAAGATAAGGAGCTTCTAAAGTGATAATTAACATCCACCAGGTCATAGGAGTCAAGTTGAGGCGGTCTAGGTTGTCTTAAAGGGTGAAATTGTACTTGTTTAGAAAAAAAAGAGAGCATTATTTATGGATTCAAGTCAACATGGGATAGAACAGGAAGGCCATTAAGGACAAAAGCTGATTCATCTTTATGTTTTTTTTTTAAGTTTCTTATTTTCCAAACATTTGCAAAGATAATTTTCAATATTCATCCTTGCAAAACCTTGTATTGCAATTTTTTTCTCTCCCTTCTCCTCACCCCTTCCCCTAGATGGCAAGTAAGCTAATATATGTTAAACATATGATTCCTCTATACATATTTCCATAATTATTGTGTTGACAAGAAAAATCAGATCAGAAAGGGGAAAAAATAAGAAACAAAACAAAATACAAGCAAACAACAACAAAAAGAGTGAAAATACTATGTTGTGATCCACATTCAGTCCCCACAATCCTCTTTGAGTGCAGATGGCTCTGTTCATCACAAGAGCATTGGAACTGGCCTGAATCCTCTCACCATTGAAAACAGCCACATTCATCAGAATTGATCATCACATACTCTTGCTGTTGCTGTGTTCCTGGTTCTACTCACTTCACTCAGCTTCAGTTCATATAAGTCTCTCCAGGCCTCTCTGAAATCATCCTGCTGGTCATTTCTTATACAACAATAATATTCCATAACATTCATATGCCATAACTTATTCAGGCATTCTCCAACTGATGGGCAGCCACTCAGTTTCCAATTCCTTGAAACTACGAAAAGGGCTGTCACAAACATTGTTGCATTTTCATTCCTTTTATGATCTCTTTAGGATACAAACCCAATAGAAACACTGATGGATCAAAGAATATGCACAGTTTGATAGTCTTTTGGGCATAGTTCCAAATTGTTCTCCAAAATGGTTGAATCAGTTCACAACACTGCCAACAACTATGTATCAGTGTCCCATTTTTCCCACATCCCCTCCAACATTTATCATTACCCTTTCCTGTCATCTTAAGCCAATCTGAGAGGTGTGCAGTGATACCTCAGAATTGGCTTAATTTGCATTTCTCTGATCAATAATGATTTGCAGCACCTTTTCATATGACTAAAAATGGTTTCAATTCCTTCATCTGAAAATTGTCTGTTCCTATCCTTTGACCATTTATCAGTTGGAGAATGGCTTGAATTCTTAAAACTTTGAGTCAATGCTCAAAATATTTTAGAAATGAGGCCTTTAGCCTGGAGAGACTTACACGAACTGATGCTGAGCGAAATGAGCAGGACCAGGAGATCATTATATACTTCAACAACAATACTAGATGATGACCAGTTCTGATGGATCAGGCCATCCTCAGCAACGAGATCAACCAAATCATTTCTAATGGAGCAGTAATGAACTGAACTAGCTATGCCCAGAAAAAGAACTCTGGGAGATGACTAAAAACCATTACATTAAATTCCCAATCCCTATATTTATGCACACCTGCATTTTTGATTTCCTTCACAAGCTAATTGTACAATAATTCAGAGTCTGATTCTTTTTGTACAGCAAAATAATGTTTTGGTCATGTATACTTTGTGTATCTAAGTTTATATTTTAATATATTTAACATCTACTGGTCATCCTGCCATCTAGGGGAGGGGGTGGGGGCGGGTAAGAGGTGAAAAATTGGAACAAGAGGTTTGGCAATTGTTAATGCTGTAAAGTTACCCATGTATATATCCTGTAAATAAAAGGCTATTAAATAAAAATTTAAAAAAAAAAAAAAAAAAGAAATGAGGCCTTTATCAGAACCTTTGAATGTAAAATTTTCTCCCAGTTTATTGCTTTCCTTCTAATCTTGTCTACATTGGTTTTGTTTGTACAAAACCTTTTTTTAACTTAATATAATCAAAATTATCCATTTTGCATTCTGTAATATACTCTAGTTCTTGTTTGGGCACAAATTTCTTCCTCTGAGATCTGAGAGGAAAAGTATCCTTTGTTCTTCTAATTTTCTTATAGTGTCACTCTTTATGTCTAGATCATGAACGCATTTTGACCTTATCTTGGTATACAGTGTTAGGTGTGAGTCAGTGCCTAGTTTCTGCCATACTAATTTCCAATTTTCCCAGCAGCTTTTGTCAAATAATGGGTATTCTGTCCCAACACAATAATTGTGGAAATATGTATAGAGGAATCGTATGTTTAACATATATTGACTTACTTGCCATCTAGGGGAAGGGATGAGGAGAAGGGAGGGAAAAAAATATGCAAAACAAGGTTTTGCAAGGATGAATATTAAAAATTATCTATTCAATAGTGGGTTTTCTGTCTGGGGTCTTTGGGTTTATGAAACAGTAGATTACTATAGTCATTGACTATTATGTCTTTTCCTTTGTCTTTATAACTCTAGTGCTTGCACGTAGTAGGTATATAATAAATAATTTTTTGAAAGAATGAATGAATGAACCAGAGTTGACAAAAGGATAGAATGGTCCAGTTTCTGAAATAGAAATTCTAAGACTAGGACAGGAAACCCACAAGATGAGACAGAGATTAGTGGCCCTGATTCCAGAGCTAGGGGTGTTAGAGCTAGAGTCAGCCTGGAATTAAAGGCAATTTATTGAATATATTTCCAGTAGATGAGTTATTGTCATGGATCCGTTATCAGATAACATATCCACACCTCAGTCTCTAATCTTCTTGGTCTCCCCTCATTCTGTCTCCAGTCAATAGATATCTAAGGGGCTGATTTGGCATAGTTCTACTGAATATAACTCCATAAACATTTAGTACCTATTTATTATGTGTTAATAATACAAAGATGAAAAACAGCTCAAGTTGTACATAATAAATTTGTAGTCTCATGTGTAATCATCTTTTTTTAAATTTTCTTATATGAAAATGGTTGTTTTATTTAATAAATGGAAAATAAAATAAATAAAATGTTTAAGAGAGCATATTCTAATGAGGAGAGGGGGTGGTTAAGAATATACAGGAAAAACTGCAACATCTACATTAATTGCCATTCCAAGTTAAAATTTAATTTCAGGGGGAAAGTCAATGGCATATGTGATCCAAAGAAGAAGGGTTAATATGTTCTTGAAAATCTGGTATGGTTTTTTGGCTTAGAATATAATTTAATACACAGAATTCTCATTTCCACTCACTGGCATTAATCTGTATACAAGGTCCATCTTTTTGTGTCTCTCCACAGCAGAATTATTGATTCATGCTAACTCACTTAGCTTAGAAATGCAGAGCCCATGACTAAACAAGCACAACATAAGGCCTTTGAGTGACTACAGATTGCCATTTACAAGGCTGAAATGAAATGAAATTGAAAAGCCTCAATTTAATCCATTTATTTGTCACTTTTTAAGACCAAAAGTTCTGAAGTCCCTCTTCCAGACCTGTCCATCCTTAATGCTACCTGCAGCTATCTTGAAACTGTTTGGGTTCATAGTCTGTTACTCACAAAGCTATAATTTCCATCTAAATCTTGACAAATCAGACCCACAAATATACATGATAAACGGAAAGGATATTGCTTTAAAACAAAATGCAAATAATAGAGGGTTAGTTTGAGCAGAAATCACTCTCACTACTTGCTGCTTCAAATGACCTTCTCCAACACCTCTTGTCACAGAGAGGGGAGATTCCACTGGCCCCTGATCTTATGTGTTTCCTCAGTATATCACAGAGTATAATGATTTTTCCCACTGAACACATTTCGAAATCTACTGCCTCAACACAGAATCCTTTATGCTCATACTGACCATCTAGGGACAGATCATATTCAGAATCCTCTCTCAAACCCAAATCTCTCTCTTCCCAAATAATAATAAACCTTGTGGTCTTCTAGAGAGGTCCCTTAAAGTCCAAATATAAATGCTACCCTGTTATAGTATATCTTTTCTCATCCCATCCTATTTCTATAATAACAAAACAAAATAACAAAATTCTATACTAATAAACATGTTGAAGTCTTTAAGAAAAAGAGAATTTAGGTTAAGGGATATCTCATTATTGATTAGCCATGAAGTTAGGCACCAAAAAAATCATTTGGTCAACAAATATTATCAAGTGCTTACTTAAACATTGAGGATGCAAAGGAAAACAAAAATAGTTCTCTAATCAAGAAACTTCTGTTCCACTGGAGGACACAACACAAGCACAAACTGGTAGAAATAAGATGTACACAGAGAAGAGGAAAGGTAACCTGAGAAAGAAAGGCTGTGGCAGGTGGAGGACCAGGAAGGGCTTTATATCAGGGAGCTCTTGAGTTAAGTCTTAAAGGAAACTATGGATTCTCTGAGGAAAAGATGAGAAGAAGAAGTGTTCCAGATATAGTGGTCATGATGCAAGCATTCCAGGAAGAACAGGAAGTAGACCAGTATAACTTGACCATAGAGCATGAGGAAGAAGCTGACATATAAAAAGACTGAGAAAAAAAATGGAAAGAGAAAAGAAACATATAATAATCATAACAACCCTGGGAGGTAGCTACTATTACTATTCCATTTTAGGTTTGAGAAAACTGAGACCAGACAAACAATGGTTAAGGGATTTACCCAGAGTCAAGACCCAAGTTATAAAGGTATAAGGCATAACAAAGGTCTTAATGTTTGATCCTAGAGTTAATAGTGAGCCAGTGAAATTTATTGAGGAGAGGTTAACATGGTTTTTTGGGGGTGGGGGAACAACTTGTAGATTTCTGAAAGATGAGTAACATCCAGTATATTGCTTGGCTTATAATAGATGCTTAATAAATGCTATTTTACTGATTACTTGGATTGTATTGAGGAGTGACTTGTGGCAAAGAAAGAATCCAATTAAAGGCTAGTGTGATATACAAGTCAGAGATGACCCTGTCTGCCAGATGTGTTTAGAAAAAAAGAAATGACACAATTTGACCACTGGCTGACTGTGAAGATGCAAAGATGATTCTGGTCAACCAAAATAATAGTCATATTCTCAAGAGTCATCCTTCTTTAATAGCTACAATTCAGGGAGTTGCATGCATCTAATTAATAAAGGAATCAGATCAGGTACCTATCCTATTCAGCAGGGATTTCTTGAAAAGGCCATAGCAGATTTCTTGTATTTATTTATATTGATATTTAAGCCACACTCTTGACAAAACCAAAAGGCTAATTTTCATAGATACTTGACTTCATCAGAGTTCTAGATCTGAAGGGGGAAAAAATCTTTTTAAACATTTCCAAAATCATTCCATTGCCTCCAATATTATGCTAGCAGTGACTGGAAAACTTGAGACTGGTAATGGGAGTAGAGTAGCCAGTTAAACTTTCTGATTAGACTCCATTTTGTCCCCTTCAGTCTATTTGGCTTTGAGGCTGAATTTATCAAGCTAAAAATAATTCTGATCCCAGGAAGGAGCAAAGGACCCAGAGTCCAGGAGAGTCAAAGAACCAGGAAAAGATCTGGATGGATGAGGAAGGAGAATGAACATGTTGTGAAAAGGTTGAGCTACAACATTACATGACTGTATTTTGAAATTAATAAAGGCAAATGAGGGTGGAGACCAATAATACGCTATAATTGGAACATTCGATTTTTAATCTGGCTATATATTTCAGCAGAAAGAGATTAAGGGATAGAGAAGCCTTAGATCATGTTGCTAAGCAATAGAAATACAACATGGATAATGGTTATACATACATCAAATCAATATAAAGCTATAGCCTGTCAACTCTTTTAACAACAATATGTTATAATAGAAGCATTATGAATGATGAAACGATCAACAATAGTGTAGATGAGAATTTTTTTTCTGCTGTTAACCAGAATTTAAAAAAAAAAAAAAAAAAAACACAACTAATAGAAAATTCATTGTCCTGTCTCCTAGGAATGCCCATGGGTCTACATTGAGTGATTTTATGATTTATTTGTTGATTGGATAGCAACTACTACATGCAACCAATCACTGATGCTCACTGAAAAGCCTTGTCAGCTCTATTCCAAGCAAGTAAAACTTTGAATACTGGACAAGGTGACATGAGCTAAGATACAGAGCATTTTTCTATCCAGGAGGTTTTTATATCAAAGTTTATGAAAGGGAGGAAGAAAAAAAGAAGGTGAAGGAAGATAGAAATGAGAAAGACCAAAAGAGAGTAAGATAGAGAGGAAAGGACCAAGGAAGGAATAAAGGAAGGAAAGGAAAGAAAGAAGGAAGGAATAAATGAAGGAAAGGAAAGAAGGAAGGGAGGGAGGGAGGGAAGAAGGAAGGAAGAAAGGAAGGGAGAGAGGGAGAGAGGGAGGGAGAAGGGGAGGGAGAAGCGAAGGAAGGAAGGAGCAAATAAGAGAAAAACAAGTAAAGCAAGAAAGGGAGGGAAAATGGTGGGGAGGGAGAGAAAAACAGGAGAGAGAGAGAGAGAGAGAGAGAGAGAGAGAGAGAGAGAGAGAGAGAGAGAGAGAAAGGACGGAGGAGAGAAAGAATAATTAAATAATCACTTTTCTATAGTGTAGGCTTTGCCTTTTCCCCCTTCTGGGTTTTAGCAACAACAGGCAAATCTCTCCAATTGAGATGTTGGAATCCACTAAGAAAAGCTGAGTGGGCACAAACATTGGCCTCTTACTTCATGACAATCATTGGATACCTGCTGAATTGCTCCCTCCAAGCTTCCTCACTGCACTTTACATCTCTGTGGCCACATCCCCTAAACAACTCTTTCATGAAGCTAACCAGGCAAAGGCTCCCAGGAGTCATGTCATCTCTTTATAATGCCACAGCCATGAGAGAGGAATATAATGCTAACATTATTTAACTGGATGCCTTGTCTAATTTATCAATGATTGTAAGATCCTTATCACTGCCTGTAAAGTTGAAATGCTTACTGAAATAAGAATCTGATTAGATAGGAAGCTATGATCACCCTGTGGCCTCCAATGGGATTGATTCAAACTTTTGCTATAGAAT
Source organism: Sarcophilus harrisii (assembly GCF_902635505.1). Lineage (NCBI taxonomy): Eukaryota > Metazoa > Chordata > Mammalia > Dasyuromorphia > Dasyuridae > Sarcophilus > Sarcophilus harrisii. The sequence goes on along the minus strand of NC_045430.1, from coordinate 255,936,964 downwards.
ATTTAGAATTCCTTTCCTATTGATATATCTCAATTTTTAATTGTAATGCTCATCTGGTCATTGTTTTTGTTTGTTTGTTTTTGTTTTGCTGAGGTAATTGGGGTTAAGTGACTTGCCCAGGGTCACTAGGAAGTGTTAATTGTCTGAGATCACATTTGAACTCAGATCCTCTGACTTCAGGGCTGATGCTCTATCCACTGCACCCACCTAGCTCCCCTGGTCATTGTTTTCAAAGCAAGGTCTTGTCAAGGAAATGAGAAGAATCAAATATTCTTAAGGGATCCCTTTCAGAATTCTCACCTGGGATCTATATCAAGGAGTCATTTACTTAAGATCAGTATATAGCAGTCTCAAGACTTATCTATATAAAAAGTATACACATAAATAACAAGTCATCAATTAGCCAGGAGTAAATTCTAGTTCTTTCTTCCTTAGAATCTTTGTGGAGAGGATGAGAAAAGGATGTCTGTCTCTGGCTAATGTGGAAAAAAAGTAACTTGGTACAGTGGAAAGAACATTTTCTCTGTAAATAGCAAATTTGAGTTTGGATGCCAGAACTTCCTCTTACTGTGTGACTTGAGACAATTGACTTCAATCCTCATGGCCTACAGTTTCCTTACTTGTAAAATGATATTAATTAAGTACCTACTATGTGCCAATACTGTGAATATGTAAATACTGGAAGGTCCTTCAGGGATTATCTGATCCAATCCAGATCAGAGGAGACCCAAGTCTGCTGCTTACTACCATATGATGCTAGTTAAGTCACTCTGGAGTCAATTTATTTATTTATAAAATAGAATGGGAAAGGAGGGGAGAGATTCTGAAATGGATGACCTTTGAGGACTCACTCATTTCACTCTCCATGGCCTTATAATTTTTCAAAGCAGGCACAAAGTGTTCTATTACTGCCAATTAATATTTGTTGAATGAATTCATGACTATGTATATTGTATACAGGATTTTAGGTAGAGATGAGAAACATATACTATAAGTCAAAAGATCAAGAAGCATTCGTTAAGGCTAAACAAGTTAACAGATCCCAGGTTAAGAATTCTGGGTTTAATCTGTGATTGTACAGATAAAGGAAATGTCTTATGACTCTCCCCTCCAATAACAGCAAGTCATGTGACTAACATTATAGTCTCAGAGAGAGTTTGAGGCATTGAGAAGTTAAATGATTTATTCTCAGCCACAGCCAATGATAATCAGGAGAGACACTTGAATTCAGCTCTTTCCTCACTCCACGGCCAACCTACCATGCCGTTTCCCTATTTAGAAGCAAAATACAAAAGCCTTGGTGAAGTTTCAAAGTATTAATGCTTAAAACTGTACTGAGACTTTTGGGACACACTGTATATGCACCTCTGTGAAAGTTGGTCTTATTTGATCTGGCAGATGAGCCTGTATTTACAAAAACTTGGCCCAAAGTGTGCAAGCTCTTTTCTGAACTACAACACTGGAAAGGCTAAATGTGTAAGCCAAGCCACTGACTGACTGACTGTAAGTTTATTTTAGGTTGGGGAGGATTACCATCAGGTAAGCCATGACGTCAGGAAGACTCATATTCCTAAATTCAAATCTGACTTTAGGTGCATGACTAAAAAAAGACTTTGGTGGCCCTGGTCAAGTCTTTGTACCCAGCTTGCCTCCATTTTCTCATCTATAAAATGAGTTGAAGAAGAAGAAAATGGCAAACCATTCCAGTATCTCTTACAAGAAAATTCTAAATGGTATCACAAAGAGTCACACATGACTAAAAATGACTGAAGTAGTAATTCCAATTAAGTAAAAGGAATAATAGAAATAAGATTATTTTGGGAAAATTATGGTGGGCATGTAAACTATATTGGGCTAATGCTAAAGACTGGGCTTTTTACATAAACATTATCCCAGATACTCTAGATGGTTGTAAATATTGGAATACTAGGGTATCCAGAAACAATTCAAAGATCTAGGAGGCGTCTCAGAGGTCACTTGGTCCAATCCGCTCATTGTATATTATGGGAAATTGAAGTCTAGAGTGGTTAATGAATTTAATGGGGATTCAAAAAAAATTAAATGGAAGAGTCAGGTTCTCTTGATTCCAAATTCAATGTGTTGTCCCCTGCCCCATGCTATAGAGATGCATGGTGGGTCCATCTGATGATGGTATGTTCAAGAAATAGCATAAGGAATATCATGAAGGATATATAGGACTAGAAAAGGAAGGAGGCACTTATATGGTAAGAGGAGGAGGAAGAGAGCAGCAGAACAGCCTAAATGTTCCATTTGTATACACAAAATATCTCAAAAACTAAATTTAAGTTAGAGAAACCATGCACTGTGCTGAAGGCACTTGGGAGGGACTTTTCTATGGAATATTTATGGGAGAAGAAGGGCAAGAATTACAAAGCAGAAGGCAAGGAAGCATTGCTATATGTACCAAGGGAGAGAATAGTTACATGGAAGATATATTCAATAGAAAGCAGTTTATATTCAAATACTTAAGCAAATTTTAAAAACTTTCTCCTAACAATAGAAGTTCAGTGATCTATGTCAGAAGAAAGAATGCCCACACTGAGAAGGTCTTTGGAGTAATGAACGGTGGCCTTGATGATGGAACAAAATTATTCCAATGGACCTCAACTTTAGCATTTAAAGACTTTCATGATCTTCCTCTAGCCTCCAATCATTTAAACTGTGGCTTTCAACCCCATATGGGTCCCATAACTAAATGTCTAGGTCATGAAATTATGGTTTATTATCAGTAAATGTTTAATTTGTAGACCTATTTTATATACTGACATATAAAAATTTCTTGGATTTATTATCAGTAAATTTTTAATTTTATATATATATATATATTATATAGGTATATGTTTTATATACCTATATACACAGGGCCATATAAAAATGTCTTGGGTGAAAAGGGCTGCAAGTGGAAAATTTTAAGAAGTCCTGCTCTAGCCTTTCTTTCCAGGCTGATAACACATCACTTCTGTCTTTGTATTCTCACCAAATTGTCCACATGCTGCCTCCTGTACATTATATGCCAACTGTCTCCATGCCCTAGCACAGGCTGTCTACCATACTTGGAAAGCTTTCTTAGAATCACTATCTTCCTTTAAGGCTCAGTTCAAATGTCATTTGTTGTGTGAAATCTATCCAGAGCCCCTTGGTTGCCAGCACCCTCTTCCCCACCCCTCTCCTGAAATATTTTGTATTTATTTACCTTTATAGGTGATTCCTGCTTCCAGTAAAATATAAGCTCCTTGAGGGCAAGAACATCTTTGATTTGTCTTTGTGGTCCCAGCACTTGGCAGAGTGTTTATTGATCAAATAAACTCTTGTCAAATGCTTGTTTAACTAATTAACTTGGTCTCTTTTGTATCATGCTTTAATTAATCAATTACTGCAATATTGATGATATTTTGGGGTCCCATTACTTAGAGAATAGTGGAATCCAAAGTTGAGCATCTCATGACCAACTTCACTGAGTCAGTCAGTTAGTCAGTCAATATGAAGTGTTTAAGTTGAGCCAGGCACTATGCAAAACACTAGGGATATCAAAGAGCAGTGTTCACACTCCAGCAAATTTCAAAATCCCACCCAGATTCTTCATATAAACACAGGTGTTTTGAGATTATTATCTGATGCAGAATTAATATGTTTTTAAATATCCTCTCCTGCCTCCATCACCTCCATCACCCTTGAGACAGTAAGAGCTTTCCTCTGACATTTTAAAGCATTAAAACTGCTCCAGGGCTGAAGAAAAGATTCTTCATACAATCTTTGACAAGTTTAGTTGTCAAGGAGATGGAGACCTTAGCAACCAGGTAAGAAGGCCTACCAGACTATGTACATGATTGCAAAGAGAGGGAGTTGAGAATTCCAGGTATGCCTGGAGGCAAAATTCCTTGGTTTTACTAGGACATCTTCTTGCTGGATTTCTCTTCTGCCATGCAATTAAAGAGGAATCCAGACTTGTCCTCCTACCTTCCGAGAAAAAGGACCATTAAAGCCATACAGGCCAATGATGGATGATGGCCTTCATAAACCATCAGACAGAGGAGCACTCTGGAAATGGCATTCACAGAAGTCCAACTTTCCAGGCAAGAAGAGGTCCAAGAGCAGATTGGCTATAAATGTGATTCTTAGCCATTTGGAAATCATCAGTAGCCATGAAAAGATGGGAGAAAATAGAGGGGTGAAGGGTAGAAAAGAAAAGGGAAAAGAAACAATGATTATTTTAAGCCAAATTTCATTTGCAAATTATAAGTATCATTTTTCTGGTCCACTTTCATCCTCAATGAAGGATCATCAGTCAAAGAATCCGTCAGAGTCCACCAAAGCTTGGGCAATTCCCCAGAACTAACCATAAAAAGGCAATTAGCTTTAAATTTTCCTTTTTGGCATTAAGGCAATGGGAAGAGGGAAATGTGCAGGAACTGACAACGAATGCACTATCAGGGAACCCTTTCAATTAGCTTAACATTTATACATACTTTAATAATTAATACATGATGAATAAAAATTGCTCTTTTATCCAATGGGCTCTAGCATGTTGCATCGAAGTGGATATAAATAATTTTGTGTGTTACAGTATAGAAGCCTTGTAACAGGTTGCCGCCCAATCCTCTATTAACCCTTTCATTGAATCTCTTGTTTTGTACATATCACAATGTCTCAAAATGTTTTGAGTACAAAAACCAATTCATCTAAGTCTGTCTGCAAATTTGTCAATAAAGCACTCATTACTTTGAATATAGGGGAAAGAGGGAAGCTTAAAAAATAAAGAAAGAAAGAATGAAGGAGATTTCACCTTCCAGTCACTAGCCTGAATACAAGAAAAATGACAGAGATTTCCAGGTGACTGGATATATATATATATATATATATATATATATACATATATATGTATGTATGTATACACACATATAAATATATGCATATGTGTTTATGTTTATGTATATTTATATATGTGTGATATGTGTATATACACATAAATATATTTGTGTATAAATACATAAATATATTTGTATATATATGTTTGTGTATATATATATTTATATATGTGTATGAGATATGTGTGTGTATATACACACACACACACACACACACACACACACATATATATATATATATGGCAGTTAAGTGGAACAGTAAATAGAGTGCCAGGACTGGAGGCAGAAAAACTCATAGTGAGTTCAAATCCATCCACAGACAATTACAAGCCATGTGACCCTATGCAAGTCATATAACCCTGTTTCCCTCAGTTTCCTCAGTTGCAAAATGAACTGAAGTAAGAAATAAACCATTCACTATCTTTGTCAAGAAAATCCAAAAAAGGGTCATAGTCTGAAAAAAAAAATAACAGCAAGAACAACAAACGAATAAATACAGCACTTTAGAGAGGCATCATAGTATATTAGATAGAAAACCAAAACAGGAGTAAAGAAAACATGTCTTCCCATGATTCCTCTGACACACACTAGCTATAAAACCCCAAAAAAATTATTTAACCTCTCAGAGGTCCTGATCTAGTCTCTAAGACTTTTAATTGATGACCTAGTTGCTGATCTGCGTTTGCAGTGGGTATTTCCCCACTGGGGTACAGAACAAGCTAGAAATATTTCTTTAAGTTTTACATTTTTGATTGTCTCATTTGATTTGCACAACAATCCTGAATTAAACGCTCATTTTACAGATAAAAACTCCAAGGTTGCACAAGGATGTTAAACAACTTGGCTAGAGGCACACAGTAAATATCTGCAGTAGGATTCAAACCCATTTTTTGCTAATTGTAAATCCAATATTCTAGCCACTAAGTCAACCTACTGGGTTTGGGGATTGGGGAAGTGGTGAGTATCTCATTTAACTAGCATAATGTCTGTGTGAGATAAAAAAAAATAATAGCTAGTGTTGTCTCCATTTTCCAGATGAGGAAAAGCAGAAGAGTTGAGAATAAATGAGTACCTTGCCTATCATCAAAAAGAGAGCTATTTTTGGAGGACAGATTCCAATCTAGGTTTTCTCCTAATTTTAAGTCCAATATACTTCTTACTGCCTGTGGCATACTGAACAAACATCCAGGAAACCTTCCTTTTCCAGGAAATTTTCAGTTCCATTGTTAGGGTTCAGTCCAAGAATCTGAAAATCACAAATTGAATATTTTTTTGTAGATTAGAAACATACTTAAAGAGACTCTCCATAATTCTTGATCAAGGGTTTTTCTTTTTCTTTTTTTTTAACTTTATTCTCAAAATTACAAAATGGTGGTTCTTATTCAGAGGGAGAAAGCCTTCTTGAATCACTGACAACAATCTCACAACTCATTTGTTTCTCCTTCACTTGGATGAGTTGCACTGACTTTGATTAAAGAGTTTCACTAATGGCAAGGTGGCTGGAGGGAAAATAAATACAACCTCAGCTTGGGCTTCTAAGGCAGAATTAGGAGCCTTGACCCTAATCAGTCAACTGGTCGACCCTGACTGATCCTGTTTGTTAGTGGTTCCAAAAGAGATGATGGGTGGATGGTCGCGTTATCCTTTTTTGTTTTCCCTGAAGTGATTCCATTCTGATTCCACTGAGTAATTGTACTTCCCCTCTTTCTATACTTCCACTTAACTAAATTACTAATGTTTCAGACACTGGAGGATCCCAGTTTGTGAATTAAAAAGTAAACATCTTTCACCTAAAGAGAAGGCAATACACTTGTCTCCCTTGTTCCTCACTTCCCTTTTTCCAGTCCTCATGGTTCAACAAGCATTTCTTAAATACGTACTATGTCTCTTGCCATATTCTGGGATCTGAGACAAAACTGAAGCAATCTCTGCCCTCAATGGACTTATATTCTACTAGTGAAAGGCAGGTTAGCAATAGGGTTTAAATTTTTTTTTTCATGTATATTCTGAAGAAATTTTATATATCTACATATAATTTGGTATTTATTCTGAATGTGTCATATACTATAGTATTTTCAGAATAAATACAAAATAATGTATATATGTGTATATACATTATATAGCAAATCTCTCCAATAATAAATACAGATGATATAAACTAAATTTTAACCTTGGACAGGAAACAGTGTATTTAATTCTAGGAAATTCTATGGGGCTTTAAAAAATTATTCTGAGGAAATTTTTATATCTACATATAATAGTGGTATTTATTTATTTATTTTGAGGGTATCATATTTCTACAGTATTTTCAGAATAAATACAAAATAATATATATGTGTCTGTGTGGGTGTAAATGTGTGTGTGTGTATATATATATATATATATATATATATATACAAATGATACAAACTAAATCCTAATCCTGGATAGGATGCGGTCTATTGGTATTCTAAGCAATTCTCAATGACTGAAAATTGCAGAAACTATGCTAGCCTTCATTGGTACAAAGATTTCCCTCATCTGGGAGTTCCTTAGATGAATGAAATCATAGGCTCACATTCTGTTCTTACACGTCTAGGTAAATGTTATCTCCTTGTTGAAGATGACTCTAAAGCCATCATCTTACTTAGTTCAGTTTTAATGCCGGGGTAAATTAATACACTAGTTCTTAATTCACAAATTTGTGAACTGATCCAATCATTTTGAAGAGCAATCTGGAATTATGACCAAAGAGTTATATACTTGCATATACCCTTTAATCCAGCAATAACACTATTAGGTCTATTTTCTAATGTGATCAAGGAAAAAGGAAAGAATCTGTATGTTTTAAAATATTTCTTGTAGCTCTCTTTGTGGTGGCAAAGAACTGCAAATAAAGGGAATGTCCATTAATCAGAGAATGGCTGAACAAGATGTGCTATAAGATTGTGAGGGACTACTACTATGCTGTAAGGAATGATGAGAAGGTTGATTTTAGGGAAAAAAAATGGAAAGTTTTGCATGAAATAATGAAGAGTGAAATTAACAGAATGAAAGGAATATTATATATAGTTTCAAAAATTGTTCAAAAATAACTGTGAATGACCAATCTATTCTGAGTATTATGAATACTTGATTCAGCAAAGGACCTATGAAAGAAGAATGCTATCCACTTCCAGAGAAAGAATTGAAAAGTAAAAGTATGCATAGTAGGATTTTACATATATATATATATACATATATATGTGTACATATACATGTGCACACATATATACGCAAACCTATATGTATATCCATGTGTGTACATACATATAAATACATCAAATCACGAGCTTCTTTAGTGTGGGATGGTAGGGAGAGGAGGGAGTGAGACAGTTCAGAATTTAACATGTAACAAAAAATTAAATCAAATTAAACATTTAAAAAAAAAAAGACAAAAGACATAATGCACATTGACATAAAAGCCTGAAATAGGACTTGTTATTTTAGAACTCCAGTTGTACTCTCCCAGGAGGATGATCCTTAAATCTCCTGGGGGAATAAAACAGTTTTCTAGATTGCTCAATAAATATTATTATAGTGTTTTTTTCAATTCTATACAGTTCTAAACAGGCTAGGCTTGGGTCCACCCTCTTATTAGTGACTGTCTTTTTTTTATTAAAGCTTTTTACTTTCAAAACATATGCATGGATAATTTTCAATATTCACCCTTGTAAAATTGTGTTCCAAATTTTTCCCCACTTCCTCCTATCCCCTCCCCTAGATATCAAGCAATCCAATGTTAAACATTTGCATTACTTTTTCATACACACACCCACACACCCACACACACACAAGTTGAGATCTCCCACTATTATAGTTTTGCTATCTATTTCTTCTTGCAACTCTCAACTTCTCCTTTAGGAATTTAGATGCTATACCACTTGGTGCATATATGTTTAGTATTGATATTGCTTCAGTATTGCTATCCTTTAGCAAGATATAGTGCCCTTCCTTATCTCTTTTAATTAGATTAATTTTTGCTTTTGCTTGATCTGAGAGGAGGATGGCTACCCCTGCTTTTTTGACTTCACCTGAAGCATAGTAGATTCTGCTCCAGCCTTTTACTTTTATTCTGTATGTATCGCCCTGATTCAAGTGTGTTTCCTGTAAACAACATATTGTAGCATTCTGCTTTTAATCCAGTCTGCTATCCAACTCCACTCATTCACATTTATGGTTAAAACTACTAATTCTGTATTTCCTGCCATCTTATTATGCCCAAATTATGCTTTTCTCTTTCCTTTTCCCCTTACCTTCCTCCCCAGTATTAGACTTATGAGCACCACTTGCTTCATGCAGCTCTCCTTCTTTAGGATTTCTCCCCCCGCCCCTTAGAGTCCCTCCCCTTTTCTTAAACCTTTCCCTTACAATTTCTGTATTCCCTTCTATTTATCCTACTCCTTCTCTTTTCTTTTTTTCCCCTTCCACTTTTCAATGAGGTAGAAGTTTCTCTGTAAATCAAATATTCTAATATTTTCTCTTTGAGCCAATTCTGATGATATAAGATTCACACTATGCTCATCCCCCTTCCTTCTTTCCCTCAGATATAATAGGTTTCCTTTGCCTCTTCGTGAAATGTAGTACCTCCACTTTTCCCTTTTCTGGTACAATTTCCTTTCTACCTCTAGATTCTTTTTTTTACATTATAACAGTAAAACCAAATTATACATGTACTTTTATGTATACTCATAACAGAAATATAGTTACCAAGATTAGTTTTTACCTTTTTATGTTTCTTTTGAGTCCTATGTTTGGAGGCCAAACTTTTTATTTAGTTCTGGTTTTTTTATCAGAAATAGAAGGAATTCATCTATTTCATTGAATGTCTATCTTCTTCCCTGAAAGAAAATGCTCAGGTTGGCAGGGTAAGTTATTCTTGGCTGCATACCAAGTTCTTCACCTTTCAGAATATCAGATTCCAGGCCCTTTGATCATTTAATGTGGATGCTGCTAGATCCTGAGTGATCCTTATTGTGGCTCCTATGTATATGAATTGTTGTTTTTTTTTTTTTTTTTCTGGCTGCTTATAGTATTTTTTCCTTGGTCTGATAGTCTGGAATTTAGCCACAATATTTCTTGGAGTTTTGATTTGGGGATTTCTTTCAGGAGGTGATCGATGAATTCTTTTAATGTCTATTTTACCTTCTGTTCCTATAACATCTAGACAGCTCTCTTTGATGATTTCCTGAAAAGTAGTGGCTAGGCTCTTTTTTCATCATGATTTTCAGGGAGTCCAATAATCCTTAGATTATCTCTCATAGAGCTGTTTTCCAGATCTGTTGTTTTCCCAAATAGGTATTTAACTTTTTTTTCTATTTTTTTCATTTTTTTGGTTTTGCTTGACTGATTCTTGGTTTCTTCTTGAGTCATTCATTTCCATTTGTTCAAGTGTGATTTTTTTAATGAATGATTCTCTTCATTTACTTTTTTATTTATTTATTTTTTTTTTTTTGTATTTGTTCGATTGAGTTTTTAAATGAATTGTTTTGTTCTATGGAAATTTTTCCATTTCTTCAGTTTTTTTAAATAATTATTTTCTTTTTCCAATTCCTTAATTCTGTTTTTCAGGGACTTGATTTCTTTTTCCACTCTATCTTTTAATGAGTTACATGTCTTATCCTGACCTTTATGCATAGCTTTCCTTTCCTTTCCCCATTTTTCTTATAGCTCTCTTTTAAGATCCTTTTTAATTTTTTCTATGAGAGCCTTATGTGGTAGGGACCAGATCATAACCATCTTTGTATCTAGAGACAAACTGTTTTTAGTCTCCTCAAGATTTGAAATCTGCTCTCTTTCTGTATGGAAGCCATTTATAGTTAGAGCCCACTTAGCTTTTTTGATCATTTTAAGAAAAGAAAAAAAAAAAGCTACGGTCTGCTTGGGATGGGGGGAAGTAGGGTATTTCCAAAATGCCTCTACAGACAACAGGAAGTGGCAGTGAAGGGGCAGTGGGACAGTACCCACTGGCTGCACTGGAATTAGCAGTTGTGCTAAAATCAGCAACAGTGGGAAGGCAGTATCTGCACTGGGAGCAGTGACAGAGGCTGCACTTGGATCATGCTGAGTCACTCTGGGTGTTGGATGGGTGTAGCCAGGTCCCAAGAGACTCTAGCATTTTGGGGTTATAGTTTTTACCCCCTGTGTGTATAGCTTCTGTGCTTATTTACTGGCTTGCTGCCAGGGCAGAGTAGCCCACACTGTGGTAGAGTTCTCCTCTCAGATTTTCCATGAGCAGAGACCACACCCTGCCTCCCTTTGGTTTACTCAGCATGAGCTGTTCCCTGTGCTCTTGTTACCTGCCTGGGTCTGCCCCCAGCCTACCCGCATTCCATCCCCCTGCACAAGCAAAAACAGACCTTTTCTGATGAACTATGAGATTATCTTCAGTTGGTAATGTGTTGTATTCTCAATATTTGTGGGTTCTGACATTCAAACACTAATTCCAAGGCTGAACTTCATTAAAATTGATTGAGGGAAAAGGAGAGCCTAGGAAGATGCATGTGTCCTCTCCACCATCTTGTCTGTGCCCCCTCCCATTTGCATTCTTCTCTCATACTTCCACACTTACCATGGTGCACACAAGAAAAATCAGATCAAAAAGTAAAAAGTGAGACAGAAAACAAAAAGCAAGCAAACAACAACAAAAAAGTGAAAATTCTATTCTGTCATCCACACTCAGTTTTCACAGTTCTCTCTTTGGATGTAGATGTCTCTATTCATCACAAGACCATTTGAAACTGGCCTGAATTACCTCACTGTTGAAAAGAGCCACATCCAGCACACTTGATCCTCACATAATCATGCTGTTGCTGTGTACAAGGATCTCCTGGTTCTACTCATTTCACTTAGCATCAGTTCATGTAAGTCTCTCCAGGCCACTCTGAAATCATCTTGCTGATCATTTCTTATAGAACAATAATATTCCATAACATTCATATACCACAATTTATTCAGCCATTCTCCAATTAATGAGCATCCACTCAGTTTCCAATTTTTTCCACTACATAAAGGGCTGCCACAAACATTTTTGCACATTTGGGTCTCCTTCTCTTTTTTATGATCTCTTTATGATACAGACTCAGTAGAGACACTGATGGATCAAAGGGTATACACAGTTTGATAGCCCTTTGGAATAATTCCAAATTGTTCTCAAAAATAGTGGGATCAGATCACACAGATCACACTGATCCACCTACAATATATTAGTGTCCCAGCTTTCCCACATCCCCTTTGACATTTATCATTATCTTTTCTTTTTATCTTAGCCAATCTGAGATGTGTGTAGTGGTACCTCAGAGTTGTCTTAATTTGCATTTCTTTGATCAATAATTATTTATACCATCTTTTCATATGACTAGAAATGGTTTCAATTTTTCATCTCAAAATTTTCTCTTTATATCCTTTGACCATTTATCAATTGGAGGATGGCTTGAATTCTTATAAATTTGAGTCAGTGTTCTATATATTTTAGATGTTAGGCCTTTATCAGAACCCTTGGATGTAAAATTTTCTCCCTGTTTATTGCTTCCCTTCTAATCTTGTCTGTATTGGTTTTGTTTGTATAAAACCTTTTTAATATAATATAATCAAAATTAACCATTTTGCATTCCATAATGTACTCTAGTTCTTCTTTGGTCACACATTCCTTCCTTCTCCACAGATCTGAGAGGTAAACTATCCTTTGTTCTTTGAATGTACTTATAGTATCACTATTTATGTCTAAATCAGGAACCCATTTCAACCTTATCTTGGTGTAGGATGTTAGATGTGGGTCAAAGCTTAGTTTCCACAATACTAATTTACAATTTTCCCAACAATTTTTGTCAAATAGTGACTTTTTATTCCAGAAGCTGGGATTCTTTGGGTTTATCAAATACTAGATTACATAATCATTGTCTCCTGTGTCTTGTGAATCTAACCTATTCCACTGATCAACTATTCTATTTCTTAGCTAATACCAAATGGTTTTGATGACCGCTGCTTTATAATATAGTTTTAGCTCTGGTATAGCTAGGGGTGGCTGTCTTTTCTGAGAGCATTGGAATATTTGCCAGGAATTCTTCCCCTACTAGAAATCAGCTCTGACTATCTGGAATGAAGGTCTCCAGACCGTTCAGACTCACAAAATTATATAGCCTTAGTCATCCATCTCAGGATAGATATCCATTCACCCATGATTAGGAAAGAATAAACAAAAAAAAGAGGACCAATTCCTTAGGTCCAAGCTTGCCTATACAGAGAATAAGCTTTATCTGCCATGTGCTAAGGACATGTTCGACAGGTGAACAGGGAAGGAAAGGGTGGCTGCCTTTCCCCATTCCCTCACTGAAAGTCACTGAAAATAGTCCTGCACAGTCTGCAACAAGAAGGGAAGTGGACTCTGAAGGTGGGGTGAGTAGGAGGGGGATACCTTTCAAATATTCACTGAGTCACCAGCTCTATGGGCTCAAAGGAAACTCTGAATATGCTCCCAAAGATAGTCCCTATAGGTCAATACTCCAATTCAATCTTATTACATATTCACATCCACTAGAAACAGGGGGGGCGGAAATCAACCTTTGGTCTCATTTGAAAGAAATCAAGCAGTGTGTGTATTATGTATATTTAATAATAGCTTAAATGTACCTCATGCTTTTAGGTTATAAAGCAATTTCACATATATTAGAGCCTCCCAGCAACCCTGTACAGAAGGTTGTGTGGACATTATTGTCTCTATTTTATAGATGAAGAGACATTAGTAAATAGAAAAACCAGGGGTAGAACTAAAACCTTCCTAGCTCCAAGTTCAAAGTGTTTCCTAATTCACAAGTAGGTCTTTTCTCTTTTTTCCCCTTCCCTTCCCTCATTTTTATTTTTTTTAAAGCTTTTCCATTGAGTCTATAAGCGAGAGAGTAGATGGAGAGGGTGACTATAAGTACGCAATTACAAGGAGTTCTTTCCTAAGGTGGGTAGAAAGGTCCATAGAAGCATTGTTGCGGGCTATTAAACAATCATTAAATCTTTGAGTAACAAATAAAGGAGGCGTTGCTAGCCCTAAGAAGCTGAGTCCAAGGCAAGATTTTTCAGATCTAGCATTTTTTAAAAGAATTTGTAGGATTAATTTAGCAACTTTTATGTGCAATTTAATACATTTGTTAAAATGATATCCTAAGTCTGCTGGATGTGAAGCCACATTCTTCTTTTATAGCAAATACAACTAAACTGCTAGTCTCTAAACTTTATTAAAACTCTAGACTCAGAAGAATATCATATATATTTCCATTTTGTAGACAAGAGAAGAAGAAGAAAAATTTTAATGACATTGCCCTCATTATATTTGAACCTTGAACTTCATCATCCTTGAACATTTCAGGTTATTGAACCCAATTCTAAGCATTTATTTAAGTATTTTTAAAGCACCTACTGTGTGCCATAGGTACCTGGAACACAAAGACAAAAACATAAGAGTCTGTGCTCACAAAATGTTTACCTGCTATTTATTTTCACTGACAAATTTCATCTTTATACCTTCATTCATAAAAGTGTTATGGGAAGCAATATAGTATAGTTGGGAAGTGTTAAATTCAGGATTGTAAGGTCTGGATTTGAATCCTAGCTCTGTTACTTTCTGGCTACACATTCTTGGCAAATCATTAACTTCCCTGAGATTCCATTTCCTCATCTGTGAAGTAAGAATGTAGAGACTCCAACTTTAAAAATATATCCTTATCTCTGGGTTGTAAAGCACAGGACTCTAGCCACAATGGTGGAGAACATGATGCCCCCCAGTTACATACTGGTTCTGATGTGCTTCACATTGATCCAAAACCAGTGTCTTCCCACCACGGGGCTGTGTCTTTGTACATCTTCTCATATCCCTTCACATAGATGGGGAACTTCAATTAAATTTCTATTTAATTCTTGTCTTCCCTTTAGAATACTAAAAGGGATATATTGTTTTCTGATTCTTTTTAATTGTTCTCCTTTTTCTGATCTGAATCAATTGAAACATCATAACAGCCTCAAAATTAATTAGGAGATTTTCCCCTTCTGCTTGGATAGACAAGCACTCATTTCAGAATGCAGCTAGGCTGTGAACATTACTTATTATTTATTAAGTCTTTTCGTTATTGTCCTTGATGGAGGCTCTCAAGACTACTACCTTTTTACCACCGTGTTTAATTTGATATTGCCTTATTTTCTTTTAGGGGGCTATGAATTAATTAGATAACTTTGGATGGCTAACTTTGGAAACCCCTTTCTTCTCTGTCCAAATTCTCTCTCCAATTCTACAACCCCCCTGAAAGACTAAGCCCAAAGATATATCTCAGTTTTGTGAACTTTTACGAAATCATGGATTCTCAAAGCTGGCTTTGAACCTCAGTAGCTATGTAGCCCTATGCATACCTTAAAGAAAATATTTCTTCTATAAAATAGTTTAAGTTCACTGAAAATGGAACGACTGGCTATCCAGAAAAATTAAGAGAACATCCAATCATTTCTTGAAGATCTTCTCTGAAAAGAAACTGTTTTTCTTTGTCAAATTAATTTCATCTTCAATAGGGTGACTCTGGGACTAGTATTCAGGGGATGGTGAGTTTATACCTGACAAAAGAAACCTTCCCCCAGTGTTATGAATCTTATGCCTTAATATGACTGGAAAGAGGTCTGTAAGTTCTTTTCTGTTTCTAATTCAGTATGTTGCATTGTCTTAGCAAGTTCACATGAAGAGAAAGACTACCTCCTGAGACCAAGAGAAGACGTGATTATATAGAACAGTGTGTGAAACTCACAGCAGAATGCCAGGGCCTTCAGAGGTGCCTTCTGATCCTTCTGTAGCACCTTGTAAAAGGCCCAGCAGAGGTCTAGTAAAGGGAGAAAAACTACTTTGGTTTTAGGCTTTTTTAAAAATCTGAATTGTATGAAATCTACTACAGAATACCATCAAAGGGTAAAACATCTCGGGATATTTGGTCAAAATATTTTTTAACGTGGGAAGAAAAAAGTCATCACATCCATGAAGAAGAAAATGTCTCTTTGGGGACATTGTTTGAATGAGAAGCTTTTGTCTTTCTTCCTGAAACAAGAAAGAGTTAAAAAAAAAAAAGGAAAAAGAAATACAATTTGATAATAATAATAATAATGCTTATTATTATTATATATGTATGTCTGCACATACCCATAAACAAACATATAAAATATACTGTAAATAAATTACAACACATGTCTACATACATGTGTATATAGGCATTTTGTTTACATTTATGCATATAAATATGTACATAAATATACAGAAACATATATGTATAAGTATAGATGGATGGATAGATAGATGATAACTAGGTGGAGAGGGAGGAGGAGGGAGAAAGAGAAAGGGAGAGAGAGACAGAGACAGAGACAGAGAAGAAAGAAAGGGATGGAGAGATAGAAGAGAGGGAGGAAATGAGAGAGAGAGAAAGTGGGAGGGAGGGAGAGAAATGGATAGAAAGATAGATAGATAGATAGATAGATAGAGTGTTTTGGGGTCTGGAAGTATGATTTTACTGGTGTAAGGAACTCCCAGTGAGGAACCTCCCAGTACTAATGCAAATGAGCATGTGTTACCTAGCACACAGATAAGTTAAGAGAATTGTCCATAGTCATACAAGCAGGATTTCAGATAGCAGAGTTGAACTCCAAGTTTTTCTGGCTCTGAAAAAATTATGAAATTGAAGAGTACTTATTAAAGTGTTTGTTTTCATTTCTATTTTTCTGTTCACTCTGTGAACAGAGTAGCTAGTCATTCCATGTTCTATGAATTTAGACTACGTGATAGAAGAAAAAAGTACAACTGCAATGTGTATACAATAGGTTCTTGTTTCCCTGGTATACTCATTTGCCCTTTTCAAAGATAACTTGGCACTCTTGCTAGAGATGGGCAAAGAGTTCCCCTGGATATTAAGCTGTTTTTGCTGTCTCCACTGTCTTTCCCAAATAAAACAAAAATTCCCTTCAGTGCCACTCTGCATTTCTTTGGAAAATTAGGGAAACAATCACCTATAAGGATTTCATTTTAAGGATTCTTAAATGAATCCAATTGCCTGCCCTCTCCCACCTGCTGCCTGATTCTAGAAAATGTTATAACAATCTGAAAAACTTTTTAATCCATCATTAAGGTTGGGGGGAGGACTGATAAAAATACATATCTTCTTGGAAGGTTTTACTGATGAAGTCATACTCAGATTTAAATCTCTGATAGGATAGTTTTTTGTTTTATTTTTATTTTCCTGAGCATTGGTATAAAAAGGAGACTGATGTAGATTTCTGCAGGAGGAAGAGGTATTTCTGGAAGGAAGGAAGGGCACATATGCAAGACAATGGGATTGAAACAAACTCACTTTTCTCCCTTCCTAAAATTTGCCTTATGATCTTAGTGCAAGGGATGGCCCAGAATAAATCAAGCCAGTCCTAATAGGAACTGTATCATAGATAAGTAAGGATTCACTTTTTATATATTTTTTAAATGCTTTATTTTTTCTGATTACATACATACATTAATTTTTTAATATACAGTTATTTGTGAATCATATTGGAAGAGAAAAATCAGAACAAAGGGGAAAAATCACAAGAGAAAAAAGCAGAAGAGAAAGAAAAAAATGAACATTCCATTTTCATAGTTCCATAGTCTTTCTGGCTATAGGTGGCATTTTCTATCCATAGTTTATTGGGATTACCTTGGATCACTGAACTGCTGAGAAGAACCAAGTCTTTCATAGTTGATCATCACACACCCTTGCTGTTACTGAAATTCTTGGTTCTGCTTTTTTCATTCAGGATCCATTCATGTAAGTTTTTCCAGGCCTTTCTAAAAGAAGCTTCTTCATCACTTTTTATAGAACAGTAATAATCCATTACTTTAATGTATCATGATTTATTCAACCATTCCTCAATTGATGGGCATCTACTCATCTTCCAATTCTTTGCCACCACAAAAAGAACTATTACAATATTTTTGCACATGTGGGTCCCTTTCCCTCCTTTATGATTTCTTTGGGATACAAACCCAGCAATGGTACTGCTGGTCAAAGGCTATGTCCTTAATTCCAAGTTGCTCACCAAAATGGTTGAATCATCTCACAACTCTGCCAACAATGCATTAATGTCCCAGTTTCCCCACATCCCCTCCAACATTTAATAGATAAATTAGGATTTTCAATTTAAAATTACAATGCCATCTTTATAACTAATATTGTGCTCTCTGCAGAATTGTTTTCCCTCCTGCCCACAAGAGTTCCATTATTATAATCAGGCTGAGGCAAAAATCATGGTTGAAGATAGTATATACCAATTCCTTCATATTCTCATGAAGATGTATGCAAATATCGCTTTGGAACGGTGACGTTAATCAACATAACACTGATGCAACGAAGCATGGAGAAATGGGTACAGAGCCTTGACATCAAAATCCAATTCTGACCAACACAGTCTATGTGAAATTGGTCAAGTTATTTACATGTTTAGTGTATGTAAGGCTTTTCAACCCTAAGTCTAACTTGCAGAAAACTTGTCAGGCTACATGGGAAGTGAGTGGGAAAATAGAGAATAAGACTTATTAAACCCCTACTGTGTGCCAGACATTATATAGATAGATCTTAACTGATCCTCACAAGAACCCTGAAAGTTAGGTACTATGATTATTCCCATTTTGCAGTTAAGGAAAGTGAGGCTGTCAAAGGTTGAAAGACTTCTTAAGTAGGTATATAAAGCTGAATTTGAACTTGCTTCTTTCTGCTTTCAGGCTCTCTGTATCCAATGGTTCACCTAGATGAGCAGATTTCTGATCTAAAATTTTCTACACCAATGACAATAACATAGCAGGACTTAAGACATAGAGTGATTTCCAGAAATAAGATAAATGAAACAGATGGAGAGAAAAAGCTAGACAGACAGACTGATAGATACAAGAGAACAGACACACACAGAGAGACAGTGACACACAGACAGACAGAGATGATGGATGGATAAATGGATGGAGAGAGAAAGAAAGAATCAGTGAGACAGAGCCAAAGAGGGATGAGAGGATGGATGGATAGATGTCTAAATAAATATATAAAAATAATAATCCCATTTCAAATAAGTTGTGCATATATTTGCATAGTTACAAGTTATCTACACCAACAAAATGTAAGCCCCCTGAGGGTAAGGACTTGATTTTTGCCTTCTTATCTCCATAGCCCAGAACAATACTGGGACATGACTGCCAAAGGGTGGATTACTAAATATTTTCTGCTTGAGCAATGGGACTTGGCCTCTGTCCCTCAGTCTTGTTTTAGCCCATAGATGCACGTAGTTCCCCTCAAAGTGGGGATGCTTAATATTTTGGGAGTCCTAGATCCCTCTGGCAATCTACTGAACAGACTTTGAACTGCTTCTCAGAATCTTGATACACATAAGATAAATGTGCAAATACATAAGATAATAGTAAAAAAAATTACAAAGCAAAATAAGTATATTGAAATACATTTATTAAAATATTTTTAAAACCTAATTCATAGACCTTCCATTAGAGGATTACTAGATACCCAGACCTCCTCCAAGAGCACAAGCATCTCCCTTTCCTTTGGGTATCTCTGTCTGTGTGAGTTTGTTGGTCTTTCTTGATCGCCATCTTTTATATAGCCAGATCTGCTCCTCATTGCCAATCATTCCTCCCTGCTCCTGCAGGGAAGAAGTCCTGCAACTTAATGATTGCCAGAACAATAGTAAGACAAGGGGAACACAGGAGAGGACCCTTGTCCAGAGACTTCACACTTATTTAGAAAAGGGGTAGGATTAGTTAGCTGATTGCCTCCCTTGAAACAAAGTCAGGCATGTCCACAATATGTGAGCTAGAACTGGAGGAGACTTAAAGAATAACTCATTTAAACCTCTTGTTTTATAAATGACTTGCTCAAGGACACCCAGGAAGAAAGTACGAGGTTCTCCAAGCACAGATCCAGCATTCATTCAACAATCCTCCACATTAGTTCCTTGGATAAATGTGGCATCTTCCACAGTTGCAACCCACCTGCCAGACAGTTCACTCAAAGGAGTCCAATAGATGAAAATCAATCTAAACTTGTCAATGTTATCTTTATAAGACTAGAATAGAAAATCTATTTGCAAGTTTAATTGATGTCTAAGTTGTAAAACTTCGTTTAAAACACAAAACCTGTTTTATGATGATGATTAGGGAGGCAGCTAGATAGTTCAATGGATTGAGAATTAGGCCTGGAGGCAGAAAGACCTGAGTTCTTATCCAGACTTGGACATTTACTAGCTCTGTGATCCTGGGCAAGTCACTTGACCCTGTTTGCCTCTGTTTCCTCATCTGTAGAATGACCTGGAGAAGAAAATGACAAAACTGCTCCTGTATCTTTGCTGAGAAAACTCCACTTACAGCATTGATGTGCTGCAGTCTAAGGAGCTCATGAAGAGTTAGATTGAATGACTAAACAAAGGTTTAAAAAAAAACCTTACCTGTCTTGAAGGAATTCTGTAGATATAAATAGATGGATAGATACATACATAGACTCATGCATGTATATATATACAAAGAGATAAATAATAGAAAGGAGAGAAAGAGAGAGACAGAGACAGACAGAGAGAGTCTTAAAAGTGACTCTTACAGGATGTATCACAAAGTAATAATGGAGGTTCAATTATCTACAAGATCTACTAATTATTCTCCTGAGTTTTGCAATCTCAGGTACCTCTTAGCTGAACAGATGACCTAATAAGAGATTCTACTTGTTATAGCTGCCTTACCCAACTGTACTGGCCAGATTTTATGACAAAGTAGCGCAAAGGTTTTGTTATAAGGAACCAGCTGTTGCTGACCTTGTGACATATAGCATAATGGGTGCCCAGTCCTTTAGTACAGATCATGCCTAAATCCTCAAGCAGTTTACATCACAGTCCAATGCATAGAGCTTTCTTCTTATTAATTAATTGTAAATAACGCATTCATATTTATAGTAATTTTCCTTGAAAAAAAAAAAGAAAGCATTACTAAAAATGATATATCTATGTAAGGACACTCATGGATTAGTTGTCCCTTAAATGAATTATGAAAAAGACTTGTTTTAAGAGCAATTACTCTGAATGGGAGGAACGCACAGTCCTCCATCTATTCATATATTCAACCTTTTTCCCTCCAACTTTTAAAAAATGACCTTGGGGTATCTTTCAAACAGTTTGATTTCCCCTATTTTAACTTTCCTCCTAGAAATTGGAAAATTAAGGTCCTCTAAAAATGAAAAAAATTATGAAGAATTCCCTGAACTGAGTGACTCCCATGATCCTTAGAATCAGCTAGTGTATAGATGGACCTAGCCATCCAGTTGTACTTGAGCAAACAAAGAAAACACCTCTTTCACCTAGGATGGTCCCAGGCTAGTATTCTGATCTGACTCATCTCATCCATCTGATCTCACTCAGCCACTTTCAATGATGACATCCCTCCAAGGAGGAGGTCACCAATAGATTTATGTCTCTTTAACCACATATTCTTACTTCTCTGATAGCTGAGATAGGAACTGACACTTGGTTCCCCCTTCCCCTCAATGGTAGCAGGAAGAGGAGCCCAGGCTGATGAGGTAATAAGGTATGTTACAAGGAACACTGGGTCATAAGATTCAGGTTTGAACCTTAGCTGAGGTATAAGATTTGGAGTCAATATCATGGAATCTGTAGCTCACCAGCTGTGGGAATTTGAGCATATTTTCTAGTCTCCCTGGGTCTTTGTTCTCTCATCTATAAAAGGAGGGGGCTGGGCCAAGCAACCTCTAAAGTCAGTTCCATTTCGTTAAAACCTGTTGGATGTTGAATGAGTCTTTTAAGAACTCTGCACCTCAGTTTCTTCACCTAGAAAATGAGGGTGTTTGACTAAATCAAAGATTCTTAAGCTTTCTGTATGTGTCTTGAAACTTCTGGGAAATCTGGCAAACTTTATTGACCCCTTTCTCAGAATAATGCCATTAAGTACATAAAATAAAATGCATAATATTACAAAGTAAACCACTGATAGTCAAATATTCATCAAAAATATATATAAAAAATCTCCTGTGAACCCCGAGTCATGAACTTTTGGCCTAGTAATCTCTTCAATTCCCTATCAGCTCTGAATCTTTTGAAATCTATGTCTCTCCCCCAGGGAAAAAAATGTTTCATGTGATACATAATAGGTTATAGGTATAGCTAATTCATAAAACAAAAGCAACACAGTTAATGTCTCCAAAGATGAAAAAAAAATAGACCTTTTTCATTAACTTTGGAAGCATATATTTCAAAAGTTCTGAAACATGAGTCACTGAAGGGGAAAAGATGAGTTGGGAAACATCTCCAAAAGTTTAGGCCAATGGGACCTTTGGTATGTGCTAAGGTTGAAGAAGGCATTCACACAATTCTCTCTGATGCCTCCAAAATGCATGATAATTTTAAATACTTTGTGCTGAGCTGGTTCAGTTCTGACCCCAGGTCCCTCCCACTGTGTGCTGAATGTTGGCGCTATGGGCTATATCGCCCGTGGCTCCCACCTTGCACGGAAAACAGGTGTGACAGAGAAAAAACCAGTGGGGTTAGGTCCCTCCATGGGGTACCTGGCATCCTCGGCTTCTGGCTCTCCTGCCAACTCTCCATGCTTAGCATCTACATAATCTCTTGGCTCCTCGCTCCTGGTGTGAGCTCTGCATGTGTTTGTATAAGAATGAAGCAGGAGGTGTACAGACCGGGAGAGCGCACATTGCAAAAGTGATCCTTGTCACAGAGAATCACTTTTAAGACTGGATAATGTTTACCAGAGGGTTGCTGCTCTATGATCTAAAGTGAAAGGGGCCTTTTGTTCTTTGCCTCCCCGTTAGCTGGCTTCATTTTTCGCAAGAGGGAATGTCCTTATCTGTGTTTAGCTGCACTCACACAAACTCTAATCTCCAACTTGGATCTGTATTATTCCTGGGGGAAAGACACGGTTCCATATGAACAGATATAAATCCTCAGCAAAATATATTACAAAGGCATTAATCTACACAACAACCTACCACTGAAATGTGGTGAGTACACAGTACAAATCTCTCCATTGTCTGTCTGAAGAGCCCAAGACAAGTCTCTCTTCAGGTTTAAGGATCCTTTGGGTGGCAAATGAAAAGGTGAGCTAGAGATAATTTCCATTTTACTGCACTACAAAATAGAGAGTGAGTAGGGGAGAAAGGCCTCCAAGAAAAGTGGTAAATTCCTTGATAGCAGTTGGAAATACAACTGGTAAGAGTTCTGGGGGTCAAGATAGACCAAACACATGAACTAAGCCCATGAAATGCATGCTACCTACCCAACTGGTCCTACTGTGGTTTAATTGTCACGTCCAACTCTTTATAGCTCCAAGAACCAAAACATGCCAAACCATTCTATCCTTCACTATCTCTCAAAGTCTATCCAGGTTCTTAATCATGGTTTTCATGCTACTATCTATTTATCTCATCCTCTGTCATCCCCTTTTCCCATTGGTTCTAGGGACCTTAAGAGGAGGCATCCATGTGGCATGTTGGATAGAGCACTGGACTGGACTCAAAAAGAACTGAATTGAAATGATTCCTCGGATACTTTCTAATTCTATGATCCTGGGCAAATAATTTAACCTGTTCCCACAACTATAAAAGGGGGATAATGCAATGCTTATTTGTAAAGTTCTTAGCATAATGTTTCACCCAGAGCCTAATCTGGGTGAAACATTATAATAACATGTAATTGATATGATATATCAATTAACATATAATATATAATTGATATAATAAGCATTATATCAATATTTATTCCCTTCCCTTCTCCTAAAAGGAAAAAAAAGGTAAGGGGAGTGGAAGAAGTAAAAGAGAAAACTTAAATATTCCTGTACTAATCAAATCGGAAAATCATGGACAGATCTTAAAGGGAAAAAAGATTAAAACTTCTAGTCCAATCCCTATATTTTACAGAAGAGGAAACTGAGACCTGAGTGGTTAATTAGAAATAAGCCTATCGTCTTCAACACAATTTCTGTATTGTGAAGAATGGAAAGCAATAGCATCAGAATACATGCCTAATAAAAAGAAAGAAAGAAAATTGGAACTACTTGGAGGAGTAGAACCTTTTGATAGCTTTGACTGTGCCATGATACATAAGGTCACAAAATGGAAAATGACGATGGTAATAATAACAACAATAATAATAATAACTAGCATTCATACAATGTTTTAAGGTCTACAAAGTGCTTTACATGTGTTATTTCAGAGGATGGAATATTTAAAATCATTTTTATAGTTTGACTATAGATGAAGATAAAGAATAATTACTATAACACTTTCTATTTTCTCTTTCTAGTCTTCATTTCTCTTGTGACTTGAGAGCCTTCTCATCTTTTTCTCTCTTACTCGCTTGTCTATTTAGACCAGCAGTCCATCGGGAAGGGCCCATTTCCAATTTCATGTTTCCCAGAATGGCAAAAGCATTGTTGGTGCTCAACCAATGTTCAATAATAACAGTTCAAACCCAGTAATGACAAAGCAGGGAACGTCTCACTCTTTATACTTTTAATGACTTCATAGGGTTCTTTTTTGTTAATTGTTTAATCACAAATTTCAGTTATTGCTATTTACATGCTCTTTTTCAACTTTTGAATACAATCTTATTTCTATTTTGCCAAGCTTTCTGAAACACCAAATTAGAAACAAGCCTATTGTCTTGAACACAATTTCTGTACTGTGAAGAATGGAAAACAACAGCATCAGAATGCTTGCATGCCTAATAGAAAGAAGGAAAGAAAGAGAAAAAGAATAAATTGGAACTACCAGGAAAAGTAACACCTTTTCATCTATTGTTTTCTAGGCTGAATTCTATATTCTTGGACAATAGGCAAAATGCCACACATCTCACCCTGCAAAAACTTGGAAAGATGAATTAAAAATGATGAGAAATGTAAATGTTGGAAAGCTCAGTTTGTTAAATATAATTCATAGGATCATTGACTTTGGGCTGGAAGGAACCTTTAGCAGTCATTAGGCACAAGCTCATTTGTTTGCTTGTTTGTTTAAGTAAAGCCAAGAAGTTAAGCAACTTGTGTAAGATCCTCTAGATAATAAATAACAAAAGCAAAATTCAAACCTTTTTTCCTTTCTCACATAAGAGATGCAAATCTGATGCTCTGTCTTCATTTTCAAGGCATGTCATCAATTTACTTTGGGCCTCAGTCATTCTTTCAGAAAATGGGGGCTGACCTCCACTAATCTGGAATTAAAAATAAAATCTGTTATAAAGTGATCACAACCACATTTTATGAATATGAGCCGCCAGGCTACCAATAGATGGTAATGTACTATTGCTTTAGTGACCTGGAAGACTATAAATTGTCCCAAAGAGGCTGAATTAGTCAAGCATTTCCAAGAATAAGCAATTTCCTCTTCTCTCCTAGGACAAGTCCCAATTTCTATGAAATTGAAATACTCAGGTGGCAAGGGTCATATAAATCCAAATATTATTACTTTCACATCCTTTGTTAATACCGTCAGCCATAAAAATGAGCCCTAGTATATAGATAACAAAGTGGGCCTAATGAAATTAGGCAGTTAAAGTACTGGGGGAAATAAATTTCAGGTAGGTAAATGCCAGTGTTAACTTAGTATAGTAGAATGGGAAACTCTAAAATCAGAAGTCCTGAGTTTGAATTTTAATCCCAATATTAAATGTGGAATGTTCACTTAACCTATCTGGGCTATTTCTCTCAGCTGGGAAATGAAGTATTGTCTACATAATCTCTAAATTCCCTTTCTAACCCTGAATTTGTGAAATGTAGCAAATGGGGGTGGGGAGGACAATAGCTAGAAGATTTAGGATTAATGTATACTATCATGAGATTTGGAGCCAAAAGATTGTGGAATATTACTCAGAATATGGAAATAAGCAAAATGTGATATGGGACTTCGTGATTTGAATCTTCTCCCAAACAATACAAATTACACTCTCCCCAGACCCACCCATTTTAAACAACTCTGGTCCATGTTCTCCTAAAAATTAGACACAAAGAGTCAACCCAATGTTTTTAGCAGTGGAAATGACATGAAAGGATATCCATTCCCAAGAACTATAGGACCTTTCCATTTGACTTGCAGTTGAAACCTCCTCTACTTGTATGGGGTCTCCCCCATTAGAATGTGAGCTTCCTGAAAGTAGAGGCTTTGATATTTTATCCTCAACACTTAGCACAGTTCTTTTCACAAAATAAGTACTTAATAAATGCTTCTTCATTCATTCATTCATTTCTCTACTTCTTCTGACATTGTGAGGCAACTTTCAACTTCCAGCCTCTAAGAGCTAGGAGACCATTTCACATTAGTGAACAGGTGGTTCAAGATAATTGCTTTATAAATAAGGAAACTGGGATTTGGAGGGGAAAAGTTGTTTTCCAGAGTTTACAGAGGGAGTTATTGGAAAAGGAAGGATTGGAAACTGGGTCCCTGCTTACTTCCAATCCATTCTCTTTCCACAATACACTATTACACTTCACCAAAATGTATAAAAGTGATTTTCAAAAGGATATGGATGACATCTTATACAGTGGCAAAAGAAAGGTGATTTTAATATTTTAATCTAATTTGAGTAGTAAAACTCTAAGGAAAGGGGGAAAAAAGTCTTATTATGTTCCTCTAATCAAAGGATATAATACCACAGAATAATGAGAGACTTAATTCAATCTTATTTAAATGAGAATTTAAACTAAAAAAAAAATTAATTCAGTACTACAGATATCCGCAGCACATTCATTTCCTCCAGATAACTAACAGCTTGACATTGTTCCTGAAAAAAGATCCAGGGCAGAAAAGAAATAGCAACCTCCTGACCTTTTCAGGGACATGGTGCAAGATTGTCTTAGGTTCCTTGATTAATAATCCCCTGGTAATAGACAGTGGAAGTTCATGCTCTTGCTAACTGCTTTTGTGCAAATGAGTCATTTAACAACATTTGAAGCTGTGGACTGATATGTCCTGGGGAAGGAGGGGTTACCTCAGACATTGGAGAGGAATGAAAATAAAGGGTCTCATTTTTTCCTTTGGGAATTGCTACTAAGCCTAATGCTGAACAAACTGCAGTGCTTCCATATTGATGCAATCTTTCAAAAATATTCTTTAAGTCATGGCCTTTGAAAATTAATGGTCTAACTAAGCTTTCCAGTATCAATAATTTCTTACCCTTCCTTAAATGCATTTCCTTCCTTCCTGCCTGCTTGCCTGCCTGCCTTCTTCCCTTCCCTTCTCTTTCTTCCTCTCTGTCATTCTGCTTCCTTCCTTTCCCCTCACTTCCTATCACCTTCCCGCCCTCTCTTTCATTCTTTTCTTTCTTCCTTCTTTCTTTCCCTCTTCCTTTCCTTTCTCTTTCTTCCTCTCTCTCTTCCTGTTTCTTCCATTTTCCCTCACTTTCTATCACCCTCTCTCACTCTTTCACTCCTTTTCCCTTCTCTCTTTCCTGTCTCCCTTCTTTTCTTTCTTCATTCCTTCCTTCTTCCCTCTTTCTCTTTCTTCCTCTCTTCCTATTTCCTATTTCCCTTTCACTTCCTGTCACTTTCTTCCTCTCTTCCATTCCTTTCTTTTTCTCTTTTTTCTTTTCTTTCTTCCCCTTTTCTTCCTTCTTCCCTCTCTTCTCTTCTTTCTCTCTCTCTCCCTCCCTTCCTTCCATTCTCACTCACACACTTGTTAAGAGTCTACAATGTAAAAAGTTTTGTGCTGGATTTTGTAAGGTGATATAAAAATAAGGACAACATTTCTGCTCCCAAGGAGCTTACACTACAGTAGAGGAGTTAGGCTACATATATAATTAATTTAAATGCAGAGCAGTGCATCATTAGTACTCCAAGAGAATTGCAAAGGGCTATAGAAATTCAGAGAAATGAGAATTGAGATTAAAGCAGGATTCACAGCTGTGACCATTCAGCTGGACCTTAAGGGATAGGCAGATTCTGACAGACAGAGAAGATGGGGAGGACATTGTAGGTAGAAGGAACAGTGAAAGCAAAGGCACAGAGATGGGAAAACCACAGGAGTGGTTTTGGCAGGAATTGGCAAAGATTTGAATTTGTTTAGAGCAATAGGGGTTAGGTAAAGCTATAGTGGTTTATAATGATGCAAAGGTAGACTTGGGACATATCAAAAGCAAGAATATTAGGTATATTTCTGCAGTGGGGAGACGGATGAAGTGAGAGGATCTATATCAATAATGTAAGATAAGAAATGGGGAGAGAAGAAGGGATAACAACTTTCAAATAAAAAAATTAGTCTGCAAAGGATTTGACAATAGATGGCAGTGTCCAAGCAGATGTGTGTAAATTTATTAAATATCCCAGAGGCTTTCCTAACTTCGTTATATAGGTAGAGGAAAACCCTAGGGAAAAGCACAGCAAGAAAGAGTCCCTTGGTAGCTCCTCTGTAGCCCTTTAATCACCTATATAATTGAGTTTATAAGTAGTGTTATTATAGGAGTTAGGGTGATAACTATATATGTATATTATATCTTATATTAATATGATTTGGGGAGGAATCTATACCTATGTCTATATTAGTATAGGGAACTCTTGGTGGGTAAATTTCCTGATAAACATCTAGTTTGCACCTTAATTGCTTTAAAGATTCGTTACCGTCATTATCATCATCTTCATCTTCATTCTCATCATCACCATTAGTATTTCCCTTGATCAGGCTTAAAGGGAGGCACCATGGTGTCATGGCAAGAGTGTAAATTTGGAGATAGAAAAGACCTAGATTCAAGGCACAGTGCCCTCACATACTGGAAAGGATACAGACCCATGGAGTAATCAGGATAGGCTTCTCCCCGGATAGAATCATCCTGCACGAATGCCTCTGGACAATATGTCTATGACAGCTACTCTTAGGACAGCACCTGTTGCAGGAGAGATTAAGTAATGGGCTGCCTGGAATCATATGATCAGGATGGTACAGAGGCAAGCCTCGAACTGAGTACTCTCTGTCTCTAAGGCTGATCCTCCATTCACTCCCCAACACTGTCTCTTTCCTTGAACATAGTAGACACTCAATCAGTGTTTATTTAATGTAATTGAAATCCTGACTTATTCTATCTAGTTGACCTTAGGCAAATAAGTTACTCACATTCAAAATCTCAAGCTTCTTCAAATAGAAAATAAAGATATTTATATCTATAACTAGCTAGGTCACAAGGTTGCAAGAAAAACATTTTGTGAAAAATACTGTAGAGAGATATTATTAATACCCATAATAGTCATTTCTACTATTTATACATTGCCTTTATATCCACTATAAATTGGCAAGTCTAGCGGAAAGAAGTTTGATATTTACTATCTATATGACCTTGACAGCTATATGGCTCAATGGATAAAATACTTTCCCAGGTATCAGAAGGACTAGAATGCATCCATCCTCAGACCCTTACTAATTGTGTGACCCTGGACAGTTCATTTGACTTCAGTTTGCCTTAATCCACTGGAGAAGGGAATGGCAAACCACTTCAATATTCTTGCCAAGAAAACTTCATGGACGGTAAGATGGTCCATGGGATCACAAAGAATGAGCCGTGACTGAATTATTAAACAGTGACCTTGGACAAATTATTTAATGATTCTTGGTCATAATCTACTCATCTGGAAAATCAGGGGTTGGACCAAATGATCTTGAAAGTCCCTACTTACCTTAAGTCCTATTAACCTATACCGATCCTGCATGTGAAAAAACTTCATCTATCTGAAAGCCAGTATAGTTTCAGAAGATTCTGAAGAATAGTGGATATGATGTTTGCTGTCTGACAACTCCAAGAGAAATGCCAGGAGCAGAACAGAGGTCTGTATACAATATTTGTAGATCTGACCAAGACCTTTGATAATATCAATTTTGAAGGCATATGGAAAATTACATCATGTTTTGAGAAGGATTCTGGGAAGATGGTGCAGTAAATCAGTAAATTCCAAGCTCTCCAGGTTTTCCCCACAAACAGAACAAATTTGTGCCTCAGGGCAAACATAAGCTGCTGAAAAATCAAGAGGACTTGGAACAGAACAGGGATCCTCCTGGTATAGTCTGAGAAAATGCAAATAAAGACCTACAACTGGGGATTAACCCAAGTGAAGTGCAAATACTTCCAGGCTAGCTCTGAAGAAACAGTGAGTGGAAGCCCCTGGGGCTGGCTGAGTTTGACTGGGCCCTCAGCAGGAAATACAGAAACTTTCACTTCACTGTGTCAGTGTCAGAATCTGAGTCCAGGAAAACTGAGTGAGTCTGTACTGATTAGGAACACCAGGCCCAGCAGTGCAACAAAGATGTGGCTCAGGGCAAGAGGGAACCAGCACAATGGGAGTGCAGAAGCAATGGGGCAGATATGCTACTGGCTGTGGATACCTGTAGGAGGGGAGAGTTCTTGGTTTGGGGTTCCAGATCATAAGGGAAAGCTGAAGTGAAGCTAGAGGCACCATCCCTCTTACCTTAGGATTAGAGATGCCTACACTAATAGTTCTAATTAAAAAAAAAATGAATGAGCAAAGAAGAAAGAACCAAGCATAGAAACTTATTATGGGAATAGAGAAAATCAGGGTTTATCTTTGGAATAGGACACTGGAAAAAAAAAGCTTTTTCTATCCCAAAGAGTAACATTAAATAGCTCCCTGCCCACAAAGAATTTATAGAGCAATTCAAAAAAGAATTTAAAAATCAAATGAAAGACATTGAGGAAAAAATAAAAAATAAAAATCATCCAAGAAAAACAAGATTATGGAAAAAAAATGTAACCAACTAGAAAAGGAAATACAGTCTTAAAAACGGAAGTAACTTAGAAAATTAGAATTGGGAAAGGGGAAGACAATGAAATTACGAGAGATCTAGAAATAACAAAACAATATAAAGAATGAAAAAATAAAACAGGATGTGAAACATAAGAATAACAACAGATCTGGAAAACAGATAGAGAAGAGAAAATCTAAGAAACATTGGATTACCTTAAAGCTGTGACCAAAAAAAGAAACATGCTACAATAATGCAAGAAATAATCCAAGAAAATTTTCCTGGAGTGATAGAACATGAGAGGAAAGTAGAAATAGAAAAAAATATATATATCCACTGATAACCATCTCAAAGAAAACTTTTGTGGAAAACACAGAAATATTTTTGCCAAATTTTGAAGCCCTCAGATCAAAGATAATATTCTGCAAGAAACAAGAAAAAAACAATTCAAATATTCTGGAGCTATAATTAGAATTGTACAGGACTTATCAGCAGCCACAATAAAAGACCACAGGTCCTAGAATCATATCTACCAACAATCGAAAGAACTAGGCCTGTGGCCAAAAATATCATATCCAGCAAAATTACCCATAATACTGAATGAAAAAAAAGACATTCAACAAACTTGTAAATTTTCAGGACTTTCAACCAAATCTGAACTCAATAAAAAATTTAATTTATAAGAGCCAATATCAAAGATCAATTTCAGGGAACTTAATATGGGTAAATTGTTTATGCTTTTTACATGGAAATGTATACCATATGTTTAAAATTGACATCAACAATTGGGTAGCTCAAAAGAAAGATTGGAGCAGAGTTAAGATAAAAATGGTAATTATGTTATGCAAATGAGGTGCAGAGGAAGAACTGACAGCAACATTAGTGGGGGGGGGAGGTTCATAGTTCTCAAAACCTATTCACATGAGGAATGGGTTAAATAGGCAACACAAAACAGGAAGGGTATAACACCCTCCAAAATCTATAAAGAAACAAGGGGGAAAGGATGAGTGGAGGGGGAAATAAAGGGTAGGAGAGAAAATACAAGGGAGGAACATATAATTAGGGAGAAGTTAAGTAATAAGAAGGCAAATTAAGGAGCAGAAATAAAGCAAAGAATTAGCAGGGATAGGAAAGATATGAATGTGTGTATGGGGGGAAGATGAAGTATGTGTGTGTGTGTATGTGCATGTATCTAGACATCTATATATCTATATATGACTACGTAAATATATCCTTGCTAAACCTTAACTTGCTTGGGGAAGGTGGAAGGGATGAAAGGAAGGAAAAGAATAAAGCAAAAAAAAGTGTGCAGCATAGAACAAAAGAACAACCTACAAGAAGTCAAGTAAAGATGAACACTCATGAATATAATTTCTTCTACTATTATATGTCCTTTCTTGAACTGATAATTTATTGTCATATATTTTGAATCCTCCCTGATGTTTGGCTGGGCACATGACAATGTTCTGTTCTGTTTTATTTTACTTTTCTAGTTTTCTTTTTTTTCATTTTTTTAAATAAATAAAAGGGGGGAAAATTACACCAAAATTTGGTTTCCCAGAGAAGCTTATCAGTAAATAATGCCAATTTCACAATGGCATGCTTGCCTGGCTTCTGTACAACAGATAATCTTCTTGATCTTTCCCAGTCACCAATGGAGTGAAACAAGACCGTGTGCTTGCTCCCATACTTTTTAGCATGATTTTCAACAATGTTGTTAGATGCCTTCAAAAAGGATGAACGTAGCATCAAGGTCAGCTACTGCACTGTTGGCAAATTCTTCAACTTGAAAAGGGTACAGGCCCAAACTAAAGTGGGGGAAGTGTGTCGCTTGACTTTTGTTTGCAGATGCTTGTACACTCAATGCAGCTTCTGAAACTGAGATGCAAACAAAGTATGGATTGATTCCCTATGATTTGTGCTAATTTTGGTTTAACAATTAGCACCAAGAAACAGAGGTACTCCATCAACCAGCACCACAGCATCCATATGTGAAACCATCAGTTATCGCAAATGGAGAAGTTCTGATGCTGTGGATAAGTTCACTTACTTTGGCAGTCTACTTTCCAGGGATGTGCACATTGATAATGAGGTTGACACATGCATTGCCAGAGCCAGCTCAGTGTTTAGAAGGCTCATAATGAAAGTGTAGGAGAGGAGAGATATTGAACTGATCTCTAGAGCTGTTGGACTGGTCTCATTGTTGTATGACTGTGAAATGTGGCCAGTAATTTGGATTATCTCAGAAAGATTCTGAAGATGACCTGGCAGGATGATACCAGACACTGAAATGCTTGTTTCTTTTTATTTTTTTTCCCTGAGACACTTGCAGTTAAGTGACTTGCCTAGGGTCACACAGATAAGAAGTGTTAAGTATCTGAGGTCAGATTTGAACTCAGGTCTTCCTAAGTTAAGGACTGATTCTCTATTCACTGTGCTAGTGACCTAGCTGCCCCTTAAAATCCTTTTTTGAACTAACTGTCAAGCATTTCAATTCTACTACAGAGAGTGCGACTTCATTGGGCTGGCCACGTTGTTCAAAAGCCAAATGTACACTTGCCAAAAAGACTATTTTATGAAGAACTCATACAGGGCAAGTGCTCATGTGGTGGTCAGAAACAGTGATACAAGGACACTCCCAAGGTCTCTCTTAAGAACTTTAGAATTGATTTATGACATGGGAAGCACTGGCACAGGACAGTACAGCACAGTGTGCCCTCATCAGAGAAGGTGTTGTGCCCCATGAGTGGAGTAAAAATGAATTAGCTCAGAAGAAATGTGAGATGTGCAAAGTTAGAGAAGCCATCCCAAATATTCATAAGGACTATTTGGGTCTGATCTGAAGTAGAACATTCTGAAGTCATATTGGTCTGATCAGTCACAGTCTGTCACTTTAATTTGATTTTAAAATCAAAATCAAAATGGGACCCAAAATCATGGATCCCATAGAAATTTATTCAAATTAAAAACCCATGTTCTAAAGCAAGTTTATAGGTTAGCGGTGGTGGTGGTTGTCCTTTGGTCTTGAATAAGACCAAAACAACATCTTAAAAAAAATTCTTCTGAGAAGAGGCCCAAAGACTTCACCACCCCACCAATAGGATCCATGATACATACATGCAGAAAAAGACAGACAGATAGAGAAAAAAATTAAGAACATATGCTTTGGAGCCAAGTTCAATAGGCAAACAATGTTCTTGACCTTAATTTGTCAATTTGCCAAAAGATCACTTCTGGCTCTGACACAACATGGTGGCTCTTTCTAGGAGGTTCCTTCCAGTAATCCCAAATGTGAGAGATCTCTGGTACATTGTGACAGATCAGTAATAGCAATAACATCAGCATCTTGTCAAAAATCACTTTTTGAAGGTCACCCCAAGGAATCTAAGTTGAAAATGCTGCATGTATAAAGGCAGTTTGCAATGGAGAAGATCTGATTCTGAACCAAACACAGAATGAGCTTTTTGTGTGGGCTAATTTTGAAAGACACTTTCAAGTTTCCCTTGAGGATCTTTCTGGTTTGTAGTACCTATTTTTCTAAGAAAACATTTGATGTATTTTGACTTCAGAGGGGCCCACTTCTGAGTTTGAAAGTAGGAAGAAGATTCCTCTGTTGGATTGCTTTCTTGTCAGGTCTTTGTAAGGCACTTTTAAATATTATTAACTGTTTATATTTGTAAACACAGTCTGAAACATGAAACTGAGAGATAGGAGTAAAGGATGAGTTTGTACTATGATGAATAGTATAGACCCCCCAGCAGAATAGCTAAGTACCCAGCAGAGCTATGTACTCTGGATCTAGTTATTATGAAACTTTAAAAAGAAATTTCAAAACATTTTGATTTCAAAGGAATTCGAAATTCAAGAAAAAATCAAAATCACTGATGTTTTTTGGACCGATGATGTATTTCATAGAAGAATTAGCATTTGAACTTAGATTTTATTTTGCAGGGGAACAGAACTCCAAATTTCTGATTTCATTAATATGGGGAGTTCCCAGTATGGAAATGCCTTCTACCAATTTAGATCTGAACCTGTTTAAGAACTAATTGTCTTAGAGAGTTGAATACAGTTAACCTATTTTTTCCCAAAAAAATATAAGCTTTTGTGTAGACACAGCAAAAGACAAAAGAAGTTGGATTCCAATTTTGGTTTCCCTACCAACATTCCCAGTGATGTTAACCATGTCATGTCCCCCCAAATTCCATTTTTTCTTATATAAAATAAAGAAAATCACTAATTCCAACCTATATCATCAAAAGGATTTTACAGTATTTTAATTAATATAGTTAAAATACTAAAAGCTGCTGGAAAGTTAAAGCTACTAGGAGCTACAGGAAACCTCATATAACAAATAAAAGGAAATATTATTATGCTGGTTATCAAAGACATTCACTCAGAGAAATAGATTCATTTTTAAATGAATTATAATGTTTTAGTCAAGGTTGGATTACCCTGGGGGAAACTTGACCATTTGGCCTGTGGCCTGTCAAATATCTAGGGCCTTTATCCTTCCAAGTAAAATGGCTAGAGGGGGTGAGGGGAGAACCTTTTTACTGTCATGAACTATGGGCCTGGTGATCTATAGAGCACAACTCTGAGGAGATAATCTCTCTAAAGAGACAGAGCAATAGAGTATGGGGTCATATTGGATCCATTCCCACAGAACCTTGTATGAACTTAGGCATTTGCCAGCACATAAAACACATGCTCTGCACTTTGCTGAAAACATATTCTTGTCTAGAGTCTACTGTTTGACTCTTGTCTTTTGAAAGGGATTTGGGTTGGAGATTATGTCAGAGGATTGGCCATCCAACCAGGAAGAACCATTCATCATTTGGGAAAAGTAATCCCCTACACATATACCACACATACACGCACATAAACTCACACACACACACACACAACCACACAACCACAATGCATACCACCTTTAACTTGAAAAAGAAAATTTGTGGATAGAATACCAATTATTTTACACCTGAGACACAAACGCAAGCCATATTACAAACAAGTGTATTTTGGGAGATTCTTTCAAAACAGTAAATCACTAAGTTTGGCTCATAGTCTGTTGTATGAACTTCAAAACCAAACAAGAGGCATTTGGAACTATTGTAAACAACAGAAGCAGAAAATAATAAAGTCTTTTTTTTAAAAAAAGGAAAAAAAAAAGAAACCCTCCTGTATATTTACATTGTAAATACATTGCATAATGGAATTAAGGTAGGGGAGTTGAAGAAACTGACTTACTCTTAGATCTATGTTCTTCATTAATCTTAAGATTTAATAATAAATGAAACTATGAAAATAGAAAGCTATAATTGTTATAATTCTTATTAAAATGTTCCTTTTGGCTTCAAGATCTCATATACCCTTTACTAATGTCTAGTTACAAAAAAGATACTAGTATGAATCCTGGAGACAAAAGCCTAGTCTAATACTAGGAAAACAACACTGGTATAGATGCAAAAAATTGGGAAATGCTTTTTAAATTTTAAAATCCAAATTTTTAAGATTTTAAAATCAGATACTATTCCATAGGAGTTGCATATTTCACAAAATCTTAAAGTTAGATGAGGCCCTAAATGAATAGATCCATTCTCCTATCTTTTGACAGATTGACATATAACCTTTGTGAGGGAGTAGATACCAATTTTCTATGGTTAGGGAAGTGTTTGGGACAGGGAGGATGTGATTAATGGATGATAAACCCAGTATGAATCAGTAGTATGAGACAAAAAAATAAAACAGCTAACAGAAGCTTAGGATATACAAGAAAGGCTCTGAATCTGATTCTGTATGCCAGACTGTAAAGATGTTTTATAAAACCTTAGAAATAATTAAAAGCTCACAAGCTCTAATTTTTGTGAGTTCCTATAACCATCCAGGATAGATTATCAGTGAAAAATAAGAGGCTAATATTGGTATGCTCATAACTAAAGTTCACTGAGCACCCATGACTCATATGGCAGAGGTAGATGGTCCAAGAGAGGGGGGCTACCCTAAAATGAAAGTGTGACCACTGATACAATGGCATCACAATTTTTCAGAGAGCATACTCTTCTAATGGTGGATTGCTATACAGGTACAGAAAAACCCTACCTTTTCACAGCAGCTGGAGCAGGGATTCTTAACCTTTTGTGTATATCATGGACCCCTTGAAAGTCTGCTAAAACCTATTGATCCTTTCTCATGAAAAAATTTTAAATGTATAAAGTTGATCAACATATTTTTAACTAAAAAAAATTTAAAGACTATGTCTCACTGATTTACTGAAGTTAGAAGTATAAGGACTATATCATTGTTGACCTGATGCCATTACAGATTGGCATAGGAAACTGTAACTGTTCCATTTATGATATGTCTCTTTTAGGCAACTACTCCCCCAACTACTGAAGGCTTCTCATATAGATGCTAGACTTAATACAGACACCCAACACTGCAGTTCAGAATTCCCGAGTTCAAGTAACCCAGGCACCTCAACATCCCAATAAGTGAAATTACAGAAGTCTGATAGAATACCCAGTCAAAATGTTATTATTTTTTTTTAAAGAAGTTCATGGACCCATGTTTAAATGTCCTGAACTAGAAGAAAAGATACTGACCTATCAGTTTTCTATTTACAATGCATTCACTTGGTTATACCGAAGTTCAGGATAGGGCAAGTGGAACCTTTGTACTAATGAAAACAAAGGTGTCTAGATCATTTACCTCCTAAGAAGATGAAATCATGGTGTATTGTTGTAAATTCCATTTGTGATCAAGAGCTATGGGGGAGAGACTCTTATGCTTAATAAAATCACAGATATAAACCCATGAACCATTTGTGAATGAGGACATTTCAAATTTCTCAGCTCTGAGAAGACATAAGAGGAGCTGGCAGTGTCTGACATGTCTCTATTCCCACTTTACTAGGCTATAAAGTTACCTCTCTTTCAGTGGAAGAGCTTTTTTGATCTATATTGTCTGGTATATAGTCCTTTATGTATGCTTTCTCTGATTTCTGGGGGGTGCTATCAATGTGGTTAAATGAATTCTGTTTCCCCTCAATGAGGGGACTAGAATACTATGTACAATGAATGGCAAAATAGACCAGGTCAACTAAAACAGAGAGTGGCTGCCATGATTTTACCTGTAAAATAGCCATTTCTGTTTATAGCAAGTCAGTCAATAAACATTTATTAAGCACTGTGAAGTAGGGACTAGTTCCTTGGAGGGCTTCAGGGTCAGCCAGAGTCAGGATAAATTAAAGTCCTTGGTCTTTAGGGGGAGAAGTGAAGGAAGCAAAGAAGCAAAGTCCTAGATTCTGGAGTCCGGAGTCACCAGCCTCTCTCCTCCTCGTCCTGCC
The DNA here is from genome assembly GCF_902635505.1 of Sarcophilus harrisii. Classification (NCBI taxonomy): domain Eukaryota; kingdom Metazoa; phylum Chordata; class Mammalia; order Dasyuromorphia; family Dasyuridae; genus Sarcophilus; species Sarcophilus harrisii. The sequence goes on along the minus strand of NC_045430.1, from coordinate 255,898,934 downwards.
ACCAAGTCACTCTGGCTTCTGTCCCTCTGCCCTCCAATCCTTGCTTATGATTATCTTAACACCAAACATTCAGCAAGCATCCAACTCTGAGAAGAGCCATTTATCCAAACATATGCTAATAGAGTCATTGTCTCACATCCAATAGGTAATTGCCTTAAGTGCTCTGTTGTATGATTCAAGCATATCTTTTTGGAGTTTCAGCCCTCTACAAAGCACCTACAATAAACCAGGCAAAGGTAACTAGATGCCTTAATAAATAAGAGATCTGGGCTTGAAGTTAGGAAAATCTGAGTTTAAATCCAGTCTTGGACCCTTAGTAGTCACATGATCCTGAGCAAGTCAGTTGCTGTTTACCTCAGTTTCTTCATCTGTAAAATGAGATGGAGAAGGAAATGGCAAAGCACTCCAGTATCTTTATCAAGAAAACTCCATGGACAATTTAGTCCATAGCATCATGAAGAGTTGGACACAGCTGAATAACAACTGTGCTAAATACTGAGGGCACAGAGAAAGGCAAAACAAAAATAAAAACAATTTTTGCCTTCAAGGATCTCACAGTCTAATTAGGGAGACAAAAAACAAATGAACATGGACAAACAAGTATATATATGATAAATGGGAAATAGGAAGCAAGGCATCTTATTTGTGGTTTCTTTCTCTCTGATATCCTCACTCCATAGTTTTTCTCTTCCTGGTTATTTTAAAGTATAAGTACTAAATTAATTGTATTTTAATTGTCCAAGAAATCTAAAATGTCATCAGTACCTGACCCAATAACAAACTGATTTTAGTATTTCTCATAGATTTTCTACATAGCTAAAATTTTACTTAGCCCTCTGGACACATCATTTTTCATCATATACTTTGAAGGAGTGAAAGAAACACTTTGTAAGAATCTTCCAGGCCTATATTTCAGCATCATTCTTTCTTAATAGCCTTCTGCCCATCCACATGCTTCACAGAAGAAATTATCTGCCAAAATCATTTAATGTGGGAGACATAATGGGACTGTAAAAACACACACACACACACACACACACACACACACACACACACAGATACACGCACACACACAGCTCCATATAGTCTGTCCTTATTTCTCCTCCAATTTCTTTATTTCCCCCATACATCACAACAGGTGATGCTTTAATATCTATCACCTTTGAAAATTTGTGTTGGACAAGAAAATTGACCTATTCCTCTCCCTGTGAGGTACTACCATAATACAATTAGGGCTTGCAAGTGTCTTTTTTTTTTTTTTTTTTTTGCAAAATGTTATAGGGATCTCAAAATATATCATATGATCTGTTTGAAGAGTGGATAACAACTGGTCTGGATTTCCCATCATCCAAACATTAATTTCACTTTCCTCTTCATTGACTCCGGATAGACAAATGGACTCCAGACTCCTGACTGCATTAAGTATCATATCCAGTAAATGAATTTATTTCTTTTACCAATATTGTTGTACCAGAGAGCTTAGGGAAAGGGAAAAATAATTGGCTTGGAGGAACATTCCTGGCAGGTACAGATAGAACAATTCCTCTCCCTAGTTTTGATGAAAAATCTGCACAATCTTGAAACAAGAATATATCTTCTCCCATATCCTCTATGACCACTTTTTTGCACTGTTACACGTGCATAATACAATACAACACTTCCTATGAGGGTGGGCTCTGGTTTTGAAGGCAGCTAGCTCACTTCCCCACCTCTACTTCTAGCCCCCCATCCACCTCCCAGAGCATCAAGCATCCTGTTCACAGGTGAGAAGGCACAAGGTGCCAAGCCCCCCTGAACTATTTCATTATTTTGCCAATCAGCTCCCTTTCTGACTTGTGGCATTCACACCTCCCTCACCTTCCTCCTCCCAGAGCTTCATTAACTTTTCTGATTTATTTTCCACTGTATAAATAATCCCAAATCTGCCACTCAACAGCACTTCACAGGAGAACAGATGCAGCGCGGGCGCACCTTGGGATAGCTTCACTCTGGACGCCAAGCGGGCATCACACAGACAAAACTTGCCTTCCTCCCAAGCACCTCGCCTGCCTGCCACCTGTGTCTCAGTGTGTCCCTGAGACTCCTTGGAAATGCATTCAAGGGGTATGTAGGAGCCTCTCCAAATGATGTACTGCTCACAGCTCCTTTCCCCCCAACTCCCCCGGAAACTTTTTTCAATGTGCTAATTATAAATGTAAAAACAAAGAAACACCTTGAGAAAGCACAAAGTGCAAGATCAACCCTTTCCTAAGATGAGGCACCTGCTAGGATTCCCAGCATTCTCCCTAGCTGAGCTCCTGGACACCCTTCTGTCCTTATACAAGGTTCCCAACTGTCTCTTATCTTCAAGGACAGGATCAAGTCCTGACACCAGACCACCCCTGTGACTCTAAGGACCATTGAATAGAGTGAGATTTTTTTCCCCTGATATATGATGATTCTAAAAAAGCACCTGTTTTAAATAGGCTCCTGCTGATCCCAGGTGAAGTGTTCCTGAATCTGGGAAATTACTCATGGCTTAACTAGGCAACTTTATTGATTGCATTTAGCCTTCCTCTATAAAAAGTGACAGCAGTCTTTTCTCTGAGCACTTCTTTCCATACAATGGAAAGCAAGGGAATATGCTTCTTTTCAAGCAATTCTAGTTACTACAGCCTCCATTCCTAAGAGGTTAAAAGAATGCCTAATAAACACATATTAAAAATAAAATAAATAACTTTTAAAAAGGCATTTAACCTGTGTCTTGAAATGAATCATAAGGAGAAAGAAGTCCCGCCCAAGACCTAAGTGAAAGCATTTTGGTTGACAAAGGTGGGGTAAGAATCTCTCTCCCTAGTATCAGGTGCCATATCTCTCCACTGGATGGAGATGTGGCTGTAAGCTAATAAAGATCCTCTTGCCTCTTGATATGTATTTAAATGCCCATGTCATATGGTTTGGCTCTTTTTAAGCAGCTGGTCACTTTAAGCAAAAAGCATCCAGATGGGGAAAAGTTCTCCCAGGATTATGAAATGTCTTTAAAATACCCCGGGCCACATGGACCTCATAGTCTTTGGCAAGGATAGAACTTAGGCCTTCATGCTCCAGAAACCCACAGACTCCTACTACTTGGACATCTTCTATCTCTAACAGTATTTTTATAAGCTCTTCAGCAATCATGGGTTTCCTGACTCACAAGAGAGAAACAATTATTTCTTCCCATATTCTGGCATAAGAAAGTCCCTTGTAGAAGTCAAGAGTGAGGTAAAAACACATATCATGTCTCCATAAATGACTGTGTTCTAGTTCATCCCTGTCCTCAGAGTTCAAGCTAAAAAGTAGACTTAATCAGAAGAAACATTGAGCTAATCTTTGTCTAATTTCGGTCTGCCTTGTTCCAGAGGCTGAATGAGAAGCTGAAATTGTTCTAAAGAAAGAGCATGGAAGGCAAAACCTATACCCTAGAATAAGTATTCTTAATGTTTTCTCATGTCATGTATCCACCTTGGGCAGCTTGATGGAGCCTAAGAATCCTTTCTCAGAATGTTGATTTTAAATGCATAAAATAAAGTACAAAGATTTACAAAGAAACCCAATCACACTGAAACACAATTTTCAAAATAAATGTTTTTAAGTTGATAGATTTCAGTTTAAGAAATTTTGTTGGAGTAGAGCCAGGGTGGTAGAAAATAGATAGAACATTTTCTAAACTCTCTATAGCTTACCTCATAATCAATACCAGATCAAGCCTCTGAACATATTTTGGAGTGACATAACCCATAAACATTCTGAGTGTAATAATTTTCCAGTTTAAGATATCTTGGAGGAACTTCAGGAAAGGTCTCTCAATTGGGCAAGAGGGAATGTGGCAGGCATTATTCTGAGTAGGCACAGGAAGGCCAGGTGCAGAAAATATTAGGAGGCAGCAGTGTTGGCTACGCTGTCCTAGTTCATAAAACCAGGAGATCAGCAGACCAGTTATGGACCTCCAACACAACCACAAAAGGCAAATTATGAGCTCCAGAACTGCCATATGACAGGTGAGACTTGGCCAGGCCCACTCAATGAAATGAGAAGCCTGCAGCACTACCAGCACTAGCACATTCAGTGAGAAGTCCCTTTAACCTTACAGACCAAATCTGAGATAATCTTCCCTGTGGCCTAAGATCCCTTAAATGGTCAAAGGATATGAACAGACAATTTTCAGATGAAGAAATTGAAACTATTTCTACCACTACACACATGTCAGACTGGCTAGAATGACAGGGAAAGATAATGTGGAATGTTGGAAGGGATGTGGGAAAACAGGGACACACACATGGTTGGTGGAACTGTGAATACATCCAACCATTCTGGAAAGCAACGTGGAACTATGATCCAAAAGTTATCAAACTGCATACCCTTTGATCCAGCAGTGTTTATACTGGACTTATATCCCAAAGAGATCATAAAGAAGGGAAAGGGGCCTGTATGTGCACGAATGTTTGTGGCAGCTCTGTTTGTAGTGGCTAGAAACTGGAAACTGAATGGATGCCCATCAATTGGAGAATGGCTGAATACATTGTGTTATATGAATGTTATGGAATATTATTGTTCAGTAAGAAATGACCAGTGGGATGATTTCAGAAAGGCCTGGAGAGACTTACATGAACTGATGTTAAGTGAAATGAGCAGGACCAGGAGATCATTATATACTTCAACAATAATACTATATGATGATCAATTCTGATGGACGTGGCCATCTTCAACAATGAGATGAACCAAATCAGTTCCAATAGAGCAGTAATGAATTGAACCAGCTATGCCCAGAAAAAGAACTCAGGGAAATGTGTGTGAACTACTACATAGAATTCCCAATTTCTTTATTTTTGTCTGCCTGCATCTTTTATTTCCTTCATAAGTTAATTGTACACTATTTTAAAGTCTGATTCTTCTTGAACTGTCAATGCTGAAAAATTACCCACGCATATATCATAAATAAAAAGCTATAATAAAAAAAAGAAGGAACAAGTACAATTGGCCAAATGCAAAAGGATTTTTTTAAAAAGCTAATTGAAGAAAATAATTAACTAAAAATTAGAATTGGACAAATGGAAGGGAATCACTCAATGAGACATCAAGAATCAATCGCAAAAAAATCAAAAAATGAAAAAAAAAAGAAGAAAATGTAAAATATCTCATTGGAAAAACAACTGACCTAGAAAATAGATCCAGGAGAGAGAATCTAAGAATTATTTAACTACCAAAGAGCCACAATGAAAAAAAGAGTATGGACAACATCTTTCAAGAAATCACAAGGAAAATTGCCCTAATATTCTAAAACCAGGTAGTAAAATAATCATTGAAAGAATTCACCAATCACCTCCTGAAAGAGACCCCCAAAATGAAAACTTCAAGGAATACTGTAGGCAGATTCCAGAATTACCAGATCAAAAAGAAAATACTGCAGGCAGTCAGAAAGATACAATTCAGATATTGGGGAGCTACAATCAAGATGACTCAACACCTAGCAGTTTTCATACTGAAGGATCAGAGAACCTGGAATATGATATTCCAGAAAACAAGGAAATTGTCTTCCAAGACCAAGAATCAACTATCCAACAAAATTAAGCATTACTTTTTAAGGAAAAAGATGATCAGTCAATGAAATAAGGGGATTTTCAATCATTTCTAATGAAAAGACCAGAGCTAAATAGAAAAGTTGATCTCCAAATGTAAGACCTATTTTACTTGAGGGAAAGAAGGGAGAGGGATGAGCATTGTTTGAGCTTTAATCTCATCAAATTTAGCTCAAAGAGGCAATATCATACATACTTAGTCTGGTATAGAAACCTGCCTCACTCTCTGTGGAAGTAGGAGAGGGGAAAGGGAAAAGGAAAGGGGGGAGCTATTAGAAAGGAGAGAAAAAGTAGGAGGGGAAAGATATAAGCAGAAGAGCTAAAAAAAATAGGAGAAATGGAAGGAGGTGGTGGTAGAAGCAAAATACTCATGAGGAGGGAAAGGATGAAAGAAAAAAAAGTATAGTTTGGGAAAAAACAGGATAATTGGAAATACAGAGTTAGTATTCTTAACTAAGAACGTGAATGAGATAAACTCTCCTATAAAACAAAAGCAAATAGCACACTGGATTAAAAGTCAGAATCCTACAATATGTTGTTTACAAGAAAAATCTATGAAGCAGAGGGATTCATAGAGAGTAAAGGTAATAGGCTGAAGCAAAATCTACTATGCTGCAGCTGAAATTAAAAACTAAAAAACAGGGTAGTGATCTTGATCTCAGATTAAGCAAAAGCAAAAATAAATGTAATTAAAAGAGATAAGAAAGAAAACTATATCTTGTTAATGATACCATAGATAATGAAGTAATATTAATAATAAACATTATGCATCAAGTGATATAGCATGCAAATTCCTAGAGGAGATGTTAAGTGAGTTGTAAAAAGAAATAAATAACAAAACTATACTTATGGGGATCTCAATCCCCTTCTATCAGAATAAAATAAATCTAGACACAAAATAAACAAGAAAGAACTTAAGGTGAATAGAACTTTAGAAAAGTTAGGTATGAGAGATCTTTGGAAAATTTTGAATTAGAATAGAAAGGAATATACACCCTTTTCTCAGTGGTACATGGCACCTACACAAAAACTGAGCATATATTAGGGCATAAAAACTTCACAATCAAGTGCAGAAAGGCAGAAATAGTAAATGTATCCTTTTCAGATGATAAAGCAATAAAGATTATGTGTAATAAACGGCCATAAACATTATAAATTAATTGAAAACTAAATAATCTAATCTAACGAGTGGGCCAAACAACAAATTATAGAAACAATTGATAATTTCATCCAAGAGAATGACAATAATGAGAAAACATATCAAAACTTATGGGATGCAGACAAAGCAATTCTTAGGGGCAAAGATCAAGAATCTCAGGGGAATTAATGGGAAAAAATGCAAACAAAGATGGCCTAGCTATATGAGACCTAAAACTATATTATAAAATGGCAGTCATAAAAATTATTTCATACTGGTTAAGAAATAGAGCAGTGAATCAGTATAATAAATTAGTTTCCTAAGACACAACAGTCAATGACTGTAGTAATTTAGTGTTTGATAACAACTAATTATGTGACAAAAATTGCTAGAAAAATTGAAAAACAATATAGCATAAAATAGGTACTGACCAACATCTAACACCCTATACCAAGATAAGGTTGAAATGAGTTCATGATTTCAACATAAAAAGTGATACTATAAGCAAATTAGGAGAATAAGAGATAGTCTTTGTCTCAGATATATGGGGAAGGGAAGACTTTATGGCCAAAGAAGAACTAGAAAACATGAAATGCAAAATGGATAGTTTTGATTGTGTTAAATTAAAAAGGTATTGCACAAACAAAATCAATGCAGCAAATATTAGAAAGGAAACAGAAAGCTGGAAAAACGATTTTTACATCCAGTTTTTGATAAAGGCCTCATTTCTAAAATAGGGAATTGATTCAAATTTATAAGAGTACAAGCCATTCCCCAGTTGATAAATGGTCAAAGGGTATAAACAGACAATTTTCAGATGAAGAAATTAAAACCATTTCTAATAAAAATGAAAAATGCTCTAGTTCATTATTGATTAGACAAATGAAAACTGAGACAATTCCGAGACACCACTTCACACACAAGAAAAGATAATGATGAATATCAGAGAAGGTGTGGGGAAACTGAGACACTAATATATTGTTGGTGGAGTTCTGAACTGATTCAGATATTCTAAAAAGCAATTTGGCATTACACACAAAGGGCTATCAAATTGTGCATACCCTTTGATCCAGCAATGTCTCTACTGGATCTGTATCCCAAAGAAATGTACAAAAATTTTTGTATTCCAAAAAGATGTGCAAAAATGTCTTTATTAGTTCTTTTTGCAGTGATAAGAACTTCAATACTGAATGGATGCGTATCAGTTGGAGAATGGCTGAATAAGTTTCGGCATAAAAAGGGAATGGAATATTATTGTTCCATGAAAAATGATGAGCAGGCTGATTTCAGAAAAGCCTGGAAAAATTTACATGAACTGATGCTAAGTCAAGTTAGCAGAACCAAGAAGAGAACTTTGTACACAGTAACAATATTATGTGATGATCAACTATGATGGGACTTGACTCTCTTCAACAATGAGGTAATACAAAGCAGTAATTCAATGACAAGGCAATCAATAGACTTGTGATAGAAAGTGCCATCCACATCCAGAGACAGAACTATGAAGATTGAATATAGATCAAAGTATAGTATTTTCACCTATTTGTTGTTGTTTGCTTGCTTGCTTGTTTTTTCTTCTTTTTTTCTCACTTTTTTCCCTTTTGATCTGTTTTTGTTCACAGCATGACAAATATGGAAATATGTTTAGAATAATTGCACACATTCAAACTATATCAGATTGCTTGCTGTGTTGGGGAGGGGGAAGGGGAAGGAAAGGGAGAAAAATTTGTGAAGGTGAATGTTGAAAACACCATTTTAAAAAAGAAACTGTTAAATGGAGCTAAAAACTAATCAAAGCACCATAATGGCCCCATAAAGACTGACTCTAGGTGTTAGATAAACTTAATTCTTCATATACCTCATGTTATACATTTAAACACTTTCCATTAATGGTTAGAAGCTTCACAGCCTTGTATATGTGAGTAGATACTCACTCAAAAGCCTTCAAGAAATATTTGGTCAAAAGTCCAAAAATTACTCAACCTACTTTGATTAACCTTGGAATAAGCCTCTCCAAACTTAGCAAAACTGGTCTAGTTATCACCCAGCTCATACTCAAAGCGTTTCTGCCTTGATAGGATCATCTGCTTGTGCTGGCACATCTTTTGAAAATTCAGAGTGAAGGGGCAGCTAAGTGGCTCAGTAGATAGAGCACCCTGAAATCAGGAGTATCTGAGTTCAAATCTGGTCTCAGACACTCAACACTTCCTAGTGTATGACCCTAGGCAAGTCACTTAACCCCAATTGCCTCAGCAAAAAAAAGAAAATTCAGTGTGAAGCATCAAAAGTGGGCCACAATTGTTCATAGGCAATGAGAAAAGCAAACATTTGATTTTCTAGAACTTCTATATATGTTCAAGTAGCTATTTCCTCTTCCAACTTCATTCCACCCACCTCTACCCCAGAAGTTTCCTCATATAAAAAATACCTCCATTCTGTGGTCTTTTCACCTTGGAAGACACCTCTGTTCCTGAAGCCCTCTACTCTAATTGATGAATTACTCCACTGAAGAATATCCAATACATTCATGCCATCTTCTTAGCTGCTTATGGATCAGTGTTTTAGATCAAAGATTCTTATCCTCTCTTTTATATAATGAATCTGTATGGCAATCAGAAAAATCTTCTAGGAACCCTTCTCAGAATATTTTAAAATAATTGGAGGAAATGCTATATTTCAAATGCTATAATTAAAGGTTAATTAATATAAGGATAAACTTTTCCATCCAAGATTATGGATCTTCTAAAATCTATTTACAAATATCTTGGGTGATCTATGGACATCAAATTAAGAATTCCTTCTCTAAACCATGGTTTGAATCTCCATAATGACTAGTTATCTTTATCAGGTAAAGGACTGTGCCAACTTATCAATCACAGGTCATAATCAAGGAAAAAATATTCATTAAATATTTATGTTCCAGGTACTGTGCTACGATCTGGGAATACAAGGAAAGCTAAGAAACAGTCCCTGCCCTCAAGAAGCTCACATTCTTACAGAATTATTGTTTACCTGATTAATCCAACTCTTTGAAATCCTATTTTGGTTTTTTTAACTATATATACTGGAGCAGCTGCCCCCAGTAGAGGAGACAACATATATCCTAGAAATACAGGGTCAGAAAAGCAATAGAAACTCATGACCTTTTCTGGAAGGAAAAAATACCCTCAATTACTCTCTTCAAAATATTATGTTAGGTCCTTTAGATACCAATAAAAAATAAAATCATCCCTGACCTTAAGAAGCTTACCTTCTTTAGAAGAAAAGGTAGAATGCAGGAGGAGATGGTACATATACAAGAGAGCAACTGTGGAGGATATACAAAGTAGTTTCAAGAAAGTGCTAATAACTGAGGATAATCATATATAGAAGGTAGCATCTAAGTTTTTCGAAGGCTACTAAGGATTTTATAAGAAGTTAAGGGAGGAATACATTCCAGACATGAAGTATACAAAGACATAGAAGCAGGAAAGAGAATGTCATATAAGGACTTGGACTCTCTCTCCAGTGATGGAGAATCAAGAGCATATCCAAAAGGTTGTATGGTATAGTTCAAAGAGGAACACATTGGGATTCAGAAGACCTGAACTGAAAATTAACTCTATTTAATATCTATGTGATCTTAGGCAAATTAATTAACTTCCCTGGGCCTCCTTCTCATCTGAAAAATAGAGGGCTGGAATTGGAGTCAGAAAGTCCTAAGTTCAAATCCAACCTCAGACACTTACTAGCTGTGTCACTCTAGGAAAGACATCTTTTTCTCCTTCAATAGCACTTAATTCTCAAAGTTGTTGTAAAGACAAAATGAGATAATATTTGTAAAGCACTTTGCCAATCTTAATACGTTGTATAAATACTAGATGTATAAAAAAGTTACATATATACACACATATATACATATATATAGGATACACACACACATATATATGTCAACACACACACACACACACACACACACACACATATATATATATATATATATATATATATATAATTGAGCTAAAACACAGTTTTTGTAAAGTTTGTATATAAAATGCAATATTACATAATGGCACACATTTGAACAATTTTTAATTGTCCTATTAACTGCCCATTTTTTTCTTTTTCTTAATGGCAATGGAGAGAAACATAGTGACGACCAGAAGTCTATAACCAATTATAACCTATGTACATGACATAAGAGAAATTGTTGTTATTTTTGTTGTTGTTTGTCTTTCATTCTCAGAAAAGACCAATGACATCATAAAGATGAAGTCTTGACTTTTGAGGCAGTGCTGCCTCAAGGTCATTACCTTCACTCTCTTTTTGAATCATCATCAGACTACAATGGCAAAACACCAGACAATGGCTCACCCTAAGGGAATTCATTTAGCAAGCAACAGGCAAGTTTACTGATAATCAATAATGGGATATGGCAGCCAAGAAAATTAATGTGATCTTGCATGAATTAAGAGAGCTATAGTATACAAGACTGAAAGAGAAATAATATCTATGTACTCTATTCTGAGAAGTCTACAGTGGAATTATTATGGGCAGTTTAGGGAGAGATATTGATATGCCAAAAATTTTTGAGCTCCAGACAACTCCCTAGGACTTACTTTATTATCCATATTATGGGTAAATCTTGAATTAGTAAAAGGAGTTACCATACTGGGAATTCCTTACACTAACAAAATTAGAGCATTCATGTCTTCATGTGAGAAAAGACTTCCTAATATTTAGAATTTTCCATAAAATATATGGAGAAAAAAGAAAGCAAGAAAAGACCTTACAGATTTTGTAGTCCAATGCCCTAATCTTCAGATAAAGTGAATCAATCAAATGAGAAGGCAAATTAGGAAACTAGAACTCAACTCAGTTATTGTTTATTCTTTCATTCTATTAGAGGACCATGACATTTGGAAGGAGATGTCATGACTTGCAAGTGAATTGGATTTAAATGAGGGAAGACTGTGCAAAGTCACCACTTCAGGGCTACAGGAACTGAAAAGATAAATTATTGATTTCCACCTTATCCTATGTATTCTTCATAAACCCTATGATTTTGTAAGTGTATCAGGGACTCTGTTGTTTTTATGTTACTTATGTAGGGCACTGAGTCTTAGGTGATTTCTACTGGGCAGTCAGTATGTGTCAGAGGTACTACTTTAACTTAGATCTTTCTAACTCTGGGACCAGTTCATGATCCTCTAGTCTAAGCCATGACTGCCTTTCTCTTAATAATATTAGAAATCATATGTAAGCCAAATTTATAAAGTAGGATGACTGGGTCAATAGACCCAATAAAAATTCTGTCTTCTACAAGGCACCCACCAAATTCCCAAGTACTTTCTAGCACAAAGCAGTTTTCCACCTAAGTGGCATTCATTGTAAGAGGATAAGACTGGAATTCATGAAACCTGAAGTCCTGGGCTTTGCTGCAAACTAGTTCATCCAGTCTACTACCTCTCTGAGGTTCAGTTTTGAAAACTACAAACTGGGAATGACTATATCTATCCCATCAACCTCAAAGAATTGTGAAGAACAAACAGAATAAGAGATGTGAGAATTCCAATACATTTCATTACAGAAAAAATATAAAGTGATATTTTATACATGTTTTTATATGTGTTGTGATACACACCCAGTTCCCTTAGTCTTTTCTCTGGGTGCAGATGGCTCTCTATCACAGGGCCATTGGAATGGCCTGAATCACTTCACTGTTGAAAGACCCACGTCCATCAAAATTGACATCACATAATCTTAATGTTTCTGTGTACAGTGTTCTCTTGGTTCTGCTCGTCTCATTCCATACCAGTTCATGTATCTCTCCAGGCCTCTCTGAAATCATCCTGTTAATTTTTTCTTATAGAACAATACTATTCCATAATATTCATAGACCATAATATAACTTATTCTGCTATTCTAGAAGTGATAGGGATCCACTCACTTTCCAGTTCCTTGCTACTACAAAAAGGGCTGCTACAAACATTTTTGCACATGTGGGTCCTTTTCCTTTTTTTAATAATCTCTTTGGAATATAGACTCAGTAGTGACACTGATGGATCAAAGGGTACACACAGTTTGATAGCTTTTTGGCCATAGTTCCATATTGCTCTCCAGAATGATTGGATTAGTTCACAAATCTACCAACAATGTATTAGTGTCCCAGTTTTCCCACATTCCCTCCAACATTTGTCATTATCTTTTCCTGTTATCTGAGCCATTCTGAAAGATGTATAGTGGTACCTCAGAATCACCTTAATTTGCATTTTTCTGATCAATAATGATTTTAGAGCATTTTTTCATATGACTAAAAATCATTTTAATTTCTTCATCTGAAAATTGTTCATTCCTTTAACTATTTATCTATTGGAAAATGGCTTGTTTTCTTATAAATTTGAATCAATTTTCTATATATTCTAGAAATGAGGCCTTTATCAAAACTCTTGGATATAAAGGTTTTTTTTTTCCCAGTTTACTGTTTCCCTTCTAATCTTGTCTGCATTGGTTTTGTTTGTACAGAAACTTTTTAACTTAATATAATCAAAATTATCCATTTTTTCATTCCATAATGTTCTTTAGTTCTTCTTTGGTCACAAATTCCTTCCTTCTCCACAGATCTGAGAGGGAAACTAACCTTTGTTCTTCTATTTTGTTTATAGTATTATTCTTTATGTCTAAATCATGAATCGATTTGGACCTTATCTTTCTACTTATTCTTTTTTTAATATTGCCAGTCACATCATGCAAATAAATGATTTTTATATCCAGGTCAACCCAGGCTCACTGAATTGCCCTAAGGGTATGAACATTCCCAATTTATGCAATAGGACAGAATATCGCACATGTTGTTACAGGGTGTGAACAACTGTTACTATGGCAACTCTGAATCCCTGACTTTTCCACGTGTACAATTTCACCAAATACCACTACACAGAACATGCCTTGATGGCATCTTGTTGATGTGGTATTTATGACAACATTCCACTCTACCCAAGGCAGACTACATTCGTAGTCCCCAACATACATTCTGTGAGATCTATGGTGGTATTTGTGGATTTGCAAAATATTGTGAAATCGATTAAAATCTTATTTCTTTGTGTAACCGCTATACTTATAAACACACACGCATAGAGGATGTAGCACTGGATATAAATACAAATAAAACATAAAGAGAAAAACATATAAAACCTCATAAATATACAGTACCCCACCTTATCAATATTCATTTATGCATATCGCTGCACTCACGCATTAATAAAAGCACATATATTGGATTTGAATGTGTGAGGGATGAGCAGGAAAGCTGTAATCAAGACATTCAAACTCCCCTATTCATGGAGAAGTATTACATTATCTCTCTCAGCCTATTATGTTTTCTGAAATTTCCAAATGTATGTTTTGGCCTCTTCAACTTTAGTCTTTTGCATTTAAGTAATGAGGAAGCTAAGTACAATAAATGGATAACTCAAGGGCATTACAAAGGCTGTTTGGATCTATTTAGAAGCTTTAACTTTAGAGCAAAGGACTGGTTTAGCATGACCTCAATAAGTTCAAGCTGATTTGTTTCACTAACATGTAAAGCTTATATGTAAGAAGCATACATTTCAATAGGATTAAGTTTTATTGGATGGGTTCACAGTTCCACCATCGAAAAGATTCCATTGGTAATCTACGCTTACATTTTTAAAGAGTCCATTTTCCAACATTTCCATCTTATTCCATCCGCTTATTCTTTTGCACAGGCTACCTCCTCTGCCTGAAATATAACTGTCATCTCACTTCCATTCCCTGAAAGCTTTATTCACCTCCACTGCTTCTAGCTTTTTTTAAGTCAAATCAAGTCAAGTCAACAAGTATTTATTAAGCACTTACTATGTGCCGAGCACTGTGTTAAGTGTTGGAGATAAAAAAAAAGGCAAAAAAAAATCAGTCTCTGTCTTGAAGTAGCTAACAATCTAACTGGGGAGACAATGTTTATACTAGGCATAAGCATAATAATCTCAGAGGGATGGAGTTAGTTATGAGGGAACCAAGAAAGATTTTTTTCAAAAGTGAGAGGTCCCAGTTTTCCTCAAAACACAATTCAGGCCTGCTTTACCATGGGATGCCTTTCCTAATGCCGCCAGGCTTAATTCTCCTTCCCTGTTGAAATGACTTCGTATGTATACTTTATATTTGCTCTTTGGGACACATGTTTATCTCCACAACTGAAGAACAAGGGATCCGTTTGCTCTTGCTATTGATTCTGAGATATGTGGACCACTGAGCAGACACCTGAGCTTTTCAATTGGCTTGAATAGCTCAAGACATGCAAACTACTGATAAAAATTGTAGGAAATTGTAGGAAACTTTAGAATCCCACTTGGAAATGTTTATATAATCTCAGATGGCTTTCTTGAACATCTTGAGATATGGGAGGATGACCATTTTTGTGAAATTAAGGAAGATTCTCCTACAAGAACTCAGTCGATTCCCAACATTTCCACCCTTCCTACTGCACTCCCCTTACTCTCCCCTTCCCCAAATCTTAGTGTTCACCACACCCCAAGATGATACTTATTTTGTGTTTCCTTACCTGAGCACCAATACAAGGTAACCTCCTTGAGAGCAGGGCTTTCAGTTTTGAGTCTCTATACCCAGCACTTAATAGTGTCTGGAACAAAATTAATAAATGTGTGTTGATAGATTTTCACCTATTTTTACTGATTATTCAAGCATTTCAAGACACGATACTACCACATTTGATAGCTATTAGTGCTTAGGCCAGGTCTATACTAAAATAATTAACTAATTTCTGGAGCCCTATCTCTTCAGAATTATAGAATTCCGGACTTGCAGCTAGAAAGGCCCTTAAAGGTCAGCAAATTCAAATCCTTCATTTTACAGGTAAGGCACACAAAAGTTAAGTGATTTGCCCCATCATCACATGGTTAGTAAGTGTCTGAGATGGGATTTGAACTCAGATCTTCCTGACTCCAAATCCAGCCCTCTATCCATTATGCAACCTACTTAGGTATCATTTTCTCTAGAGCAATTTAACTTTTTGTATCCTGAACTCCTTTAACAATCTGTGGATCCCTTTTCAGAAGAATGCTTTAAAATACATTTTTAAAAATATATGATTCCTGAGATAATTATATAGAAATATAATTGTAAAAATAATTTTAAAAACAAGTGCCCAGACCCTAGATTAAGACCCTTTGCTGTAGACCCAGAAGGAATTTATTAACAATTGTTAAAACATATATATGGCATCTATAAGGATGAATAGGGAAGGAGAATAGGGACAGTATAGTTGAAAGGAAATTGACCATGGGATCAGAAGAGTCCAAACATAAATGTTGCGTGGTCCCAGTTGGCTCCCTTCAACTCTGAGTCCCAAGAAATAACAACACCACAGGTGCCTGTCTCCAAGGATTGTTGTAAAGATGAAACAGGTATATAAAAGTACTTTGTAACCCTTAATGTACTATAGGGGTCACAAGCTTTGTTAATGAGCATCTTATGCCTTAGCTAGACATTCTGATTTCATTAATATATTTGTTGCTTTGTCCTATTGATTCTTTGTGACCATATTTAGATTTTTCTTGGCAAACACATTGGAATGGTTTTGTCATTTCCTTCTTCAGCTCATTTTACAGATGAGCAAACTGAGGCAAACAGGGTTAAATGATTTAGCAAGAGTCACACATTAAGTGTCTGAGGCCAGATTTGAATTCAGGAAGATGTCTTCTTGACTACAGGCCTGGCGCTATAGCCACTGTGTCACCTAGTTGCCCCAGTACAATCTCGGTCCAAGAACAAATTATCTGGAGTCTTAGTCTTCTTATTCAAGTCAAAATCACAAAGGGCATAACTCCCTTTGGCACTTCTTATGGATACCACCAGTTAGCTTCAGAAGGGTGACAGAACCTGCCTAAGCTTTTGAGAAACCTCAGGGCAAAGTCGGAACCTCACACTGGGCCTTTGACTAAATGTCATAGGAAAGACATTAGAGAGAGAGAGAGAGACAGACCAACACAGAGAGACAGAGATAGAAAGACAAAGACAGAGAGAAAGAGAGAGACAGAAAGAAATAGAGATACACACACAGAGAGAGAAAGAGACAGAGATGGAGATACAGAGACAGAGACAGGGAGACACAGAGAGAAACACAGACAGACAGACAGACAGACAGAGAGAACAAGGAGAGGGAGAGACAGAGATGAAAATTCAGACAGCAAGACAGACACAAAGACAGAGACAGGGAGACAGCAAGAGAGATGAAGACAAATAAAGACTGAGAAACCAAGACAGAGAGAAAGATATTTATCCAGAGTTTATTATGTTCCGGGAGCTGTCCTCAGTCCTACTGGAGGGTCAAGAAAGGAAGATAATCTTTGTTCTCAAGGAGTTTTTATTCTCAATAGGCTAAGAATGTGTAAAAAGGCGTGCAGTAAGAGAGTCGAGAGCACAGTTCGGAGAAGAATCGAGTCCAGAACGAACTGATCTAGCAGACCTCTCTAGGGATGGACGCTCAGACAGGGCCTTTAAGACAGGCTACCATCTAAGGAGACTAAAAACACAGTCACTTGAACATCAGGTGGAGAGTTGGAAAATCCTGAATCCAAATGGATGTCACTTCTCCACTTTCAGTCTCATCTGTAAAATGGGAATAATAACACCTCTTTCCCAGAGTTGTGAGTCTAGATGAGATAATATTTATAAAATGCTTTGCCAGTCTTGAATGAAGTCTTATGCAAATGATCAATATGGCAGCTTTTGGGGGTGGGGAGAAGAGAAAGGTGGGGAACAAAGCTGCTTCGAGAATATAGACAAGTCTAAAGAATGAATTGAGTTGGAATTCTGGGAAAGGAATTTGGCCTGAGCTCAGTATTCCACCCCAAAGAATGAGCTCTTCCGTGCTTCTTTTCTGTTTCGGAAGCAATCGAAAAAGAACTTGAACACCGACAATCTTCTGATTGGCTCTGACCAATTCATCCTGTGAAGGACTATTAGATATCCCGCTATCCCAATTTATACACACATGCACACCCACACATGCACATGGCACATTCATGCACACGTACTCAAAACCTTTCAAAACATGTCCATGTCTACAGAACAAAGAACTCCCCAGGCTGAAATTCGATTCAACCAGCACCTTATTAAATATCTAATAGATGACAGGCACTGAGGAAATAAGAAAAAAATGAAATAGCTTCTGCCTTCAAGCAACTTACATTCAAATCTATCACTATTCTTCTTCCTCCTCTGTCTCTTCTTTCTCCTCCTCCTACAACTACTACTAATAACTATGTTATGAGTGGTACTAATAAGTAATAATATCACTACTAATAACAATGATAGCTAACATTTACATAAATGTTATATATAACATATATATAATATAATATAAAGGTTTGCAAAGAGTTTTTTGATAAGGATCATCTCATTTAATCTCTACAACAATCTTGGAAGGTAGGTACTATTATTATCCCTATTGTAAAGATCCCTATAATATAGGAAACTGAGGCAGAGAGGGTCTAAGTGACTAACCCAAAGCTAAAATGTATCTAAAACTGGATTTGATCAGGTCTTTCTGATTCCAAGTCCTGAATGTAGACACCATAATGTTGAAGTCAAATAACATGTACACAGATTAGTAAATCAAAAATATAGACAAAGTAAATATGAAATATTTACAAAAGATAAAATATATTCAAAGTAAATACAAAGTAATCTGAGAGAAGTGCTAAGAATTTGGGTGGGTCAGGAAAAGTTTCATGTAGAAGGTGGTGCTTGAGTTAGACATCACAAGAAATAAAAGTGAGAACTCTTCCTTACATCTGCTGCACCGCCTGTCCCTTAATTTCACATGTGTTAATAAGTGGAACAAGATGCTCTCACACTGACTACTATCTGGTGTCCTAGCCTTGTCTCCCAGCTCCCCATTCCCTGTTTTCCTGCCTCCTTGTGTGTATTGTCTTCCTCATTGAGGGCAGGAACTGTCTTTCTTTTTATTAATTGCATCCCTGGTGTTTATCAAAATAGCTGGCACTTTTTTCTTTGCTGAATAATATCCTATTTTGTTTCCACTTACATGTAATGATAGTTTTTAACATTGATCTTTGTAAGATTTTGATCTTTCAAATTTTTCTCCCCCACTTCATCTTCTCTGCATCCCTGAGACAGCAAGCAATTTGACAATGATTATACATGTATAATCATGTTAAACATATTACTGTGCTAGCTATGCTGCAAAAGAAAAGGGGGAAACATCAGAAAAAAGTGGAAATACTATGCTTTAATCTGCATTCACACCTCATAGTTCTTTCTCTAGATGTGGATGGCATTTTCCAACACAATTCCCTTGGAATTGTCTGAGATCATTGAATTGCTGAGAAGGGCTAAGTCAATCACAGTGTATCATCACATAACGTTGCTGTTACTGTATACAATGTTCTCCTGGTTCTGCTCTCTTCATTCAGTATCAGTTCATGTAAGTCTTCCCAAATTTTTCTGAGTTACGCCAATGTTTGGCATTTCTTAGGCACTTAATAAATATTTGTTGGTTTGGATTAGATTGGATTGGAGGAGAGATTTCAGGTTTTTAGAATCTGAGCCCAGTTTCTCCATCTAATCCTGCCTACTACTTCTCCTACGTAGTTTTTCTCCAGTCAAGCTAGTCCATTTTGGTTTGTATCACATATCACATGTACATTTTCACCCCAATGTCATTTCAATTGCTATTCAATCCATCGTTTTTTGCCTATTATATTCTTTCTATCTTTAGGACCCAGCTGAGAAACTACTTCCTCCACAGTCTTCTCTGATCAGTTTGGCCCATTGAACTCTCCAGTCTCTCAATTCCCGCATCTAATATTCAACCATTTATTTGCTACACAGAAGGTAGAATGATGAAGGTGCCAGCACCAGACTTGGTCACTAGAGAACTGGATTGGATTTCTGCCTTTTGTCCTTCATATTTCTCGTACCTTACTAGCTATGTGACCCTGGGAAAATCACATCAACTTTCTGAGTATTCATTTCTTCTTCCATAACAATAAAGATAACAAGTCAATCCAATAAGCTTTTATTAAACTCCTACTATGTGCCAGCCACTGTAATAAGATAAAAAGAAAGGAAAGCCATTAAGGAGCTCCTGGTTTAATAGGAGAGAAATCATGCAAACAACTATTTTCAAAGTAGACAGACAGATAAGATAGATGGATAGATTGGGTGTATACATATATAAATAGGTAGATAAATAGACAGGATAGATAGGTAGAGAGAGAGAAAAAAAACAGACAAAGAAGATAGATACATAGAAAATAATTGAGTATACCCCCAAAAAATGTTCTTCCAATTTCTGATGCTTCAGCTAAGTCTCAGTAAGGTAATGGTACTTGTTCTTCCTCCTCTAAAAATGAACCTCATTTTTACTTTATCCTTGCTTTAAGAAGTTCTAGCTACCTTCTCTCAGTGAGGTTTTCAAAGAAATATTAAAATCAGAGTGCATACTCCTCTGGAGGGCTTGTGGTCTTTGGAGAGTTATTATTTTCAAGTACAGAAAGTTTTTTTGCCCTTAATAGCTAATCTTAATATCTGTCTATCTGTTTCTCTTTCACTCCCTTCCTCCTTGCCTCCCTCCCCCTTTCTCTCTCCCCTTTATTCTCCTCCTTTCTTCCCCTATCTCTCCTCCTCTCTCTCTCCCTTCTTACCTCTTCCTCCCACCCTTCCCTTCCATGATTATTTCAAGATTTCAAGAGAAGTATCCACTCCATATACCACTGTTAAGTCAAGAGTCTGGTAGGGATTAAGCACAGAAGAGTATGGTAGTGAAAAGCAGGTAAAGAAGATGCAAGGGGAAAAGTTGTTAACACTCCTGTCTTTCTGGCAATAGATCTGAGAGCAGCCATCAAGTAGCAGATAAATTGGATGGAATGGAATTTCATACCCAGAAAAGTAGCAGAAACTCTCCTCCTGAGGAGAAAACTCTCCTATTAGAGAAGAAAAACAGTCTAGTTGATCTGAGAGGCCCTTTAAACATCACTCGTGTCTAAGAGCAGTCACTGGATATGAGAAGTCTTCAAAACAGACAAGCAACAGCTTTCTTTAACTCCCATGAAAAACCACAACAAAGAACAAGTACAAACCATCACCCAGATTCAAGAGACCGGGAAAGAGCTAATGGAACAATTTATTCATTCTATTGATTGGTTCATTGATTTTTTTTTCTTGAAGAGCCCATTTCCTGACCCAATGCCAGGAACTCTTTACAGATTTTAAACAAAACTTCAACCAAATCTCGCCAATGCCCTCTGGGAAGCACAGAAACCAACTTTTTTTTGTCTACACAAATATAGTCCCACAGAAGGACTTTAGGGAACTTTTTTCAAATAGAAGACAATTCCGTAGGGCTCAGTATTTGATACTACAATAATTTACTTTGACTTGGAGCCTAACTTTAGAAGGGAGAGGGGGGGAAATGGAACCTAAGTGATCCTAGATGATTAGGAAGAATTCAACATAGAGAGAAAGAAGCAGTTTCTGAGGTCCCAGCTAATAAAGTCTGAGGAATTTATAAACTAGCCTCAAAAACTTGGATAAAATTAGTTTACCTAGATTTCAGCAAAGCATTTAAGAAAGTCTCTCCTGCTCTCCTTATAGATGAAGTGGAGAGATATGTATAGATAATAAATTTAGCTTAATGAGTTAAAAATTAGTTGAATGACTATACCCAAAGAGAAATCATTATTGAGTCATATATTCCTCCAATACTATGGCCCAGAAAGCTGGGCTTGAACCTGTGCTGTTTAATATGAATCAGAATCCAAACATTGTTGATAAACTAAAATGATGACCTAAATATTATAAGGTAAAATTTAACAGATATAAATATAAAGTCTTACATAAATTCAGCAAATCAATTTTTAAAATAGAATATGGAAGAAAGCATAGCTAGAAGACAAGGAAGAAAGCATGAATAGCCAAGAGTTCATAAAAAACTAGGAGTTCTAGTGTACTGGAAACTCAATTTAACCAACAATTCAATATGGCAACTATGAGAGGTTATAAACATGCTATATTCTGTTGCTATCTGACTACATCTAAAGGTAGTAGATTCTCCCTTCCAGGTCTATATTTGAGAGCACAACCACATTTTCTTGAATATATATCCTATGCAGATAGAGAAAGGACTAGATGGTCCAAATTTGAACCACTATACACCTGTCAAATTGCCTGACAGGAAATGATAATGACCAATGTTGTAAGGGATATGGGAAACACTGATACATTGTTGGTGGAATTGTGAATGGATCCAGCCATTCTGGATTTATTATATCAAAAAGTTTTCAAACTGTCACCTTTGATCCAGCAATGTTTCTACTGGGCTTATATCCCAAAGAGATCTTAAAGGAGCGAAAGGGATCCACATGTGCAAAAATGTTTGTGGCAGCCCTCTTTGTAGTGGCAAGGAACTGGAAACTGAGTGGATGCCCATCAATTGGAGAATGGCTGAATAAATTGTGATATACGAATGTTACAGAATATTATTGTTCTGTTGATTTAGGCAGGTTGATTTCAGAGAGGCTAGGAGAGACTTACATGAACTGATGCTTAATGAAATAAGCAGAACCAGGAGATCATTGTACACGGCAACAACAAGATTATATGAGGATCAATTCTGATGGATGTGGCTCTTTTCAACAGTGACATGGTTCAAACCAGTTCCAATTGTTCAATGATGAAGAGAGTCATCTACACCCAGAGAGAGCACTGTGGGAACTGAGTGTGGAACACAGCATAGCAATCTCACTCTCTCTGTTGATGTTTGCTTGCATTTTGTTTTCTTTCTTAGTTTTTCTTTTCCTTCCTTCTTGATCTGATTTTTCTTGTGCAACAAGATAACTGTATAAATATGTATACATATGTTGTATTTAACATATACTTTAACATATTTAACATGTATTTGACTACCTGCCATCTAGGGAAGGGGGTGAGGGGAAGAAGGGGGGTAATTTGAAAAGAAGACTTTGCAAGGGTCAATGTTGAAAAATTACCCATGCATATGTTTTGTAAATAAAAAGCTTTAATAAAAAAAATTTGAGATTCTGCTATAGCGAAGGGGTTTGCCCCACCTCAGTTGAAATTGTCAGAGAAGATTCAGAATATAAACACAGGATATTTTTGGAGGGGTGACTTATTAAAGATTTTTATTTTCAAAACATACATATGAATAATTTTTGAACATTAATCCCTGCAAAACCTTGTGTTCCAAATTTTCCCCTCCTTCCCCCACCTCCTCTCCTAGATGGCAAGTAATCTTATATATGTTAAACATGTTAAAATATATGTTAAATCCAATATATGTATATATATTTATACAATTATCTTGCTGCACAAGAAAAATCAGATCAAAAAGGGAAAAATGAGAAAAGATATAAAATGCAACAATAAAAAGAGTGGAAATGCTATGTTGTGAACCACACTCAGTCCCCACAGTCCTTTCTCTAGAAAGGATGGCTCTCTTCATCACAAGCTCATTAGAAGTGGCCTCAATCATCTTATTGTTGGAGTCACATCCATTAGAATTGATCATCATATAATCTTGTTGTTGTGTATAAAGATCTCCTGGTTCTGCTCATTTCATTCAGCATCAGTTCATATAAGTCTCTCCAGTGTGCATTCTACTGATTGCTTCTTACAGAATAACAATATTCCATAACATTCATATACCATAGTTTATTCAGTCATTCTCCATTTGAAGGGCATTCACTCAGGTTCTAGTTCCTTGCCACTACAAAGAGGGCTGACACAAATATTTCTGCACATGTGGGTCCCTTTCCCTCCTTTAAGATCTCTTTGGGATATAAGCCCAGTAGTAGCACTGCTGGATCAAAGAGTATGGACAGTTTGATAACTTTCTGAGCATAGTTCTAAATTGCTCTCCAGAATGGCTGGATCCATTCACAATTCCACTACCAATGTATTAGTGTCCCATAAACACAAGATGTTTATGAAATGGTTTATGAAATGAAAACTAATGATCTATATCCTGATCACTTTATAAGGTTTGTATTCATACACATTGGCCCAGATTCTGAGGGCTTTAAAGATCTGCATTGAAGAATTTCAGTGTTTTAGAATTGGAGAAATTGCAGATTGGGAGCTGCCTGTGAAGGAGACCCCTGCAGAGGGGAGGAAGGAATTTCTCTTCTTTTTCCCACATCTGATATCAACCAGGTAACTTTAAAGAGGAGCTACTTGACAAGGAGGAGATATCACATGTAGCGAAGAGTTGAGACACAATTAAGACAGACACATCTATAGAGATTCCAAGGATGGGAGTTATATCATGTGTTATGCTGTAAGGATTATGACCCTGGAAACACAGAAGAACATCAGGCTATGAACAGAAGAAGACCCTCAGGAACACCCAAATGAAAATTAACCTGATATAAATATGACTTCAGAAAGAACTGCACAGTATTCCATAAAGAAAGAAAGGTCTTCCAGGACCTAGAGTAGCAGTTGTAACTTGCCTTTGTCATACCAGTAACCTTCATAAATCATTACCATAGTGCTCTGAGTTTAAACCAACTCATCCTATAGATCTTGTACTCATTTTTTGCAGTCTGTTCTAGGATTTGGGGAGTTTTGTTTTTATAATCATTGTACCATTCCATCTTAATTAATATCTTTGCTAAAAACTAAATAGGTGAATTGTTAATGGGAAACACAACAGTAGGGGCCCCTGAATTAGAGTAATAGGAACAGAGCCTCAGAATTTCCCTTTGAATCAAAAAGTCTTTTCAATGACAATTACTATGATTCAGGCCCTATCAAATATCTAACCTGTTCACCCAGTCAAGAGACTAGTTGTGTCTGGTGACTGATAGATATTACCCAAGGAGAGGCAAAGAATTGTAAAGATCAAAGAACTAAAAGTGGAAATCACTTCAAACAAGATTAAGCAAAAGAAGCAGACTTTTTGAAAAGCTTGATGTTGGATAATCTTCCCTAAAGCATTATGTGAATCTATTTCCTAGATGAATAGCAAATTGGAGAGTCTATTGGTAAAGTAGACTGAGCCCCGGGAGAACAAGTACAGTCTCTTTACAAGTTCATCTGAACATTTTTTGGTCTGCCTTACTTCAGCCTCAACTCCACGCAGCCTGAACCAAGAGACAAATCAGAGCAATTAACTGATAAATCTCTAGAGACCACATCCTCATATCTACCCATTTGGCCACCACTGGAGTCCAGATTTTCATTGCTTCTCACTTAGATTATAATAATTGCCCCCTAACTGGTCTCTCTACCTCCAGGCTCTTCTCTTTCCAACTCATCTTCCTCATAACTACAAAAATAACCTTCCTAAGGCTCACAGTTCTTCCTAGCTCAAGAATCTCTATAAGATAAAATACAAACTTGCCTTGACATGTAAAGCCTTAGTAGAATGAAAACTCCTTGAAATAAGGGATAGTTTTTTTTTTATCCTATGTGCATAGCATAATCTTTAGTACATAAAAGATGATTAATAAACATTTTCCATTCATTTATTCACAATAGTACCTCATTTAGAAGACAGAGGGGCAGATCTAGTCCAAAACATCCTAAGTTAAAAGATTTCAAGTTTGCCTTTCTCGTTCAATATGAAAAACTCTGAGAAGTAGCCTAAGCCTTCCCATGACCTTGCCCATTGTCTGCTTTGTCTGAAGTTGCTTCTGGCTTTGGACTATTGACCCTTTGGACTCTTTGAGGCTGATTATTTCATCAAACTGTCCTGTCTTAAATCTCTAATTCTTTTCAGACACTGGGTGTAACTGGATCTTTGATTAGCTATCCCCACTCCTGAAGGGCCACTTGTTACTGCTTTATGATCTCCTCAGCTTCCTACAAATATCAGCTAATATCCATCTTCTCTAAGGAGTCTTTCCATTGACCCTTAATTCTGTTGCCTTCCTTCTGTTGATTACCTCTCAACTATCCTGTGTATAATTTGTGCATGGCTGTTTACATGCTTCTTCCTGCCTTAAACTACAAAATCCTTGAGGGCAGGGACTGTCTTTTGCCATTTTTGTACCCCCAGAAGTTACCACAGTGTTTGGTACATAGTAAGCACTTAATAAATTCTTATTGACTGATTGACTGATTCCTCTATGCCTCAGGTCCTGATCATCAGCTGAGATAGGAATAATGGAATGGATTCAGTAACTCCCTCCCATCCTCATAGTTATCTCTATAGTAATAATAATAATTAACAGTAATAGCTGATAATTAACATAGTTCTTTAAGGTTTTAAAAGCCCACATATTTCTCCTTATTTTATCCTCACTACAATAAGTTAAATGCTGTGACCATTATCATCTTAGAGGAGAAAAAATAGACTTTCGTCAATTAATTGCTTAAGATTATACAGCTAATAGGTATGGGAGGAAATATTTGAGCCAAAGTCTCTTCCTGAATTCAAGACCTACATTTTTCTATTCCATGACTTTCCCATAGTGCCTTGAAAATGATAGATGTTCAAGGAAAAGTTATTGATTGTGATAATGTCACAAAAAAGCATTTAACTCAATTGTATTTATATAAAATTTCTGCAAACTTTCATATGAATACCAAAAGGGTTAAAGATTCCCGGGGGTCTATTTTGTCCATTAGCTTTCCCAGAAAGAAGTTTAAAAAAAAAGCCCAGCTTGGTTGTAGCTTTTTACAAGAGGCCTTTCTTCATCACTGTATTTCTATCTCTCTTTTTTTTATATTTGAAATTAATTTATATAAATTTTGCATTCAGATGTGTGTGTGAAAGAGAGACAGACAGAGAGAGAGAGAGAGAGAGAGAGAGAGAGAGAGAGAGAGAGAGAGATAAAGAGAGGGAGAGATGAAGAAAGGGAAGAGGGAGAGGGAGAATGTTCCATCCCCAAGTTCCTTAAGGCAGAAGCTGTTTTTTGCTTTTGCATCCCTAGAGACTATTACAGTGCCAGAAACACAGTGGGAGAATGGAAATAAGCAATCTAAAACCAGATTTGAACTCAGGTTTTCCTGACTCCAGGTCCAGAACTTTATCCACTGCATCACCTACCTATCTCTAAATAGCCACCTAAATTGATGGCACTTTAATGACAAATGAAGATACTTTTTTTCTTTATTTTTTTTTCTGTGTTTTTTTCCAAAGCATGACTTAAATGGAGCATGTGTAAAACCTTTGTTAAATTGCTTCAATAAGAAGAGGGGAAAGGTTGAAGGAGAGAATTTGAATTTAAAATTTGAAAAAAAATATTAAAATTGTTTTTGCATGTAATTGGGGAAAAATAAAATATTGAGTTAAAATTAAAAAGCACTTAATAGATTTTTGTTGGATTGACTTAATCCTTGGGTAAAGTACTAATATTAGCCATATCCAATGTAAAAATATTATAACTATGACAACATAGTTTTTTCAGAATATCGTATAGCTTTTGCTCATTATAAAATGATGAATGAATGAATGAAAAAGCAGTTGTTAAGCATTTACTATAGTCTAAGTGCTGTGATACAAAAAGAAAAGTAAAAAAGTCCCTCATCTCAAGGAGCTCAAATACTACTTGGAGAAACAAACAATGCACATGACATTTCATGCTACATGCCTCATGTAGCATTTTCTCTTTTGGTCCCATAGGAAACCTCCATATTTCACTCCCAGAAGAAAGACTCAAAAAGGCTGACTTGTCCAGTTTTCTATATCTAATCAATGGTGGAAATGAGTTGTAATAAGATTTAGGATTGGTCATCCAGTAAAATTTCATCATTTTGTAGATGAGACAAGAGAGAAGGTAAGAGATTGTCCTATGATTGTATAGCTAGGAAGAAACAGTCAGGACAATGACTCCAAAGCCAGTGATGTATGCAGGGGTCCTCAAACTTTTTAAATAGGGGGCCAGCTCACTGTCCCTCAGACTGTTGGAGGGCGGGACTATAGTAAAAACAAAAACTTTGTTTTGTGGACCTTTAAATAAAGAAACTTCATAGCCCTGGGTGAGGGGGATAAACGCCCTCAGCTGCCGCATCTGGCCCGCGGGCCGTAGTTTGAGGACCCCTGATTAATGATTGCCATGTTTTCCTATGCTCTATGTTGTTGTTCATCCTTCCTTCTTGAAAAGGACCAAAGACATCAGGAAGGTGAGATCTTGACTTGCAAGTGAATTGGATTTAAGTGATGCAGAACTGTGCAAAGTCATCAGCCTTACTCTCTCCTCCAAAGTCATCAGAGTTCAGTGGCAAGACACAAGTCAAGACATCTAGCAACAGCCTCGGACACAGGGGAAGACCTTGACCTTTTTAAGATTTTGCTGTAAATGGGAAAGAAATTAATCAGTGGGCCTCAGATGGCCAGGAGATATTCAGTTTGGGAACATTTTCCTAAGACCTAGTGACCCTGAAGAGATAGTAAGGGCAAACTCCCCTAGATTGACTTGTATCCCAGTTTTGCTTCTCATCCCACACTGCCACTCCCCAATGTTCCTCTCGCCATCTACCCTACTACAGAATCCTACAATCACCACTTTTTCTCCCCTTACTCTGGGAACAACAGTATTACTATTTTTCTAGAAAGGGCATTTCAATCAACTCCCCTAACTCTGCCCTCATCACTTCCAGTGACTTCCCAAGCCACCATCCATCTATGTGAATTGCCATCGCCTATTAAATGTAAGCTCTTTGAAGGCAGGAATTGTATATCTGTGGAAATTTATTTGTAACTCTAGGGATAGAAATAACACAGTGCTAGACTCATAGTTAGCTCTTGATAAATGTTTGCACTTGTTCATTCAACCTTTTTCCTTCTCCCTTCCTTCTTGAGCTAACGAAAAACTTCCTTACCCCTTTTAACTCAGAGCTTTGGAAACCAAAAGAGGGAGCCAAATAAAAACAAAGGAAATCCGTTTTAATGATGAATGTGAATTCTGGTTTCCCTGGGGAAAATCTCCCATCTGAACCATGAATTGGGAGAGTTATTACTTGGCCTTTGGTTTTTGAGGACTCCCCCATTTGGACAGTAAAACAAACTAATACAAAGAGACTGTGGGGACCTCCCTTCAAAGGGAAAAAAAAAGCTCAGATTTTTTTTTTTTTTGGCACTTCGTGACCTATTTGCCTGTATCATGAGAATTATACATTTTTTAATATTTAAACGGGGTGACAAAGTTCATTTCAACCTCAGGAAGAAAGCCCATGACACCTCCTTTCCACAGCCTGACCAGAATTTTCTCTGCAAAGATTCGGCCTCCGAGGGGGCCGGGGCAAGAAAAGGAAAGAAGAAAAAGTGGGATGGCAACTTTTCCAAGCTTTTGCATTCTTTGCAAAGGCCGTCATCCAGTGCTCCGGGATAGACTGCTCAATCATCCAGCCCATTCTCTTCTGACAGCAAGTTGCTGCCTAAACCAAGCCACAGACTTATTTGCTTGAAATGTAATAAGCCCTTTCTGGATTTAATTTATGCGCTTGAAGAAAGAGCTGCCAATAATCTTCTAATTACCTAATCTCCCGAGGCTAAAGGTGGTTAGAACTATCTGCCCTCCTCCCCCAGCCCCGGAAACTTCAGCCAGGCTTCCAAGGAGCCTCTCTCTCTGGTCCTGGAGAGCAAGTCGGTGCTCCGGCTGGGTGGGGCAGGGATGCACGAGTCCGCCGTCGAAATCCCAGGGAGCAGGAAGCTCCAATTTGTTTTCTCACCTCCTGTGCCCGCTGGGAATTCGCTGAAGGAGCCGAGGTCATTCTGGGATGAGCCATCTGGTGGCACGTGGGGTAAATGACAAGGAGAAGGAAAATCGGCCCGAACACTAAGCCACCTCCATCCTCCTCCCCTGCCAGGGAAAGGGATGGAGAGCGAGCCCGCGTCTCTCCCACTCGGCCCCCGAGGCAAAGAAGCAGCTGGACAGCGCCTCGCGAAAGTCAAACGGCCGCTTCCCATGGGAAGTCTTCCAGTCTCGTCCCTCTCCCCCTCTTCCTCCTCTTCCTTCCATGCTATTTTGCCCTGATTTTGGAGACGCACATAATAGAGCGCATTTATAACTCTAAGGTTTGCGAAGCTCACGCTCTTACACACACACACACACACACACACACACAAGTTCTTATCTCTTTACATCTTGTCTCCCCTCAACTATCTCTTTTGTTTCCATATCCCCAGTGCCTGGAGGCAGCCTGACTTAGAAACCAGAACCCTTGGTGGGCTCATAATGGAATAAAAGCAAGTTTGCTTAATTGATAGAATTTATATTCTCCTCCTGGATCCTTGAGGGCATTTTTGTCTTTTTGAATCTGGTGCTCAGCTCAGTTCCTGATACATAGTAGGCACTTAGCACATTTTCATTGCTTGATAGAACTCCTTGAATGCAAAGCGTAACTCATTTTGGTCTTTGCATTCCCAGGATCTAGCACTGTGTGCAGTAAGTTAATAAATCAATCAACATGCATTTGGTAAGTGTTTATGATGAGTCATGCATAATGTCAAATATTGATATATACCTTAAATTTAGTAAATATGTGCTTGATGGATGGATGGATGGATTGAATGTAATATTTAGGAACTATCTTGAAGTTGGGTTTGGATCTGTAGTGCCTAGCACAATAGCTGGCACAATGTAATTAAGTGATTAATAAATGCTTGTTAATTGAGTGAATAATTGGATGTGGTCTGTATTTTCGAAATAGTCTTGCTTCTTATATTGAACTTACACTTTGATAGGCACAACAGGTCTGGGGAAAAAAAAAAAGAAACACCTCTCTTCCTTATATCCTCTCAAACTTTCCTTAGAAATTAGGCAGTTATACCAACTCCAAAACAGTCACACTTCCAGAGCTCTTGGATGGGAAACTTGGCTGTGCAGGGAGGGTGGAGAATCTTTTGCAAAACTGCATTATGATTGAGAGTGAGTTGTTCCGGTTATTGTACTCAGTTAGTCAACTAGAGCTATTTTCAGTTTTTCTCATTGCATGGAGAGGATGTCATTCCAGCTTCAATACAAACCCAGTGTGAATATACTGACATGTCTTCTCTCTCTCTCAATTTCTTCTTCTTTGGGGAGCTGAAGGAACTTGGAGCTTTCAGGAAGCAATAGTGAAAAAAAAAAACAACCATTTTCCTCTTGGCCTTTGATTTCAGACAACCCACGGGTAAGGGTCCATATGCCCATTCACTTGTATATGTGGAGTGAGCTGATGGCACTCTGGAGCATAATTTCAGACAAAACAGACGGACTCCACTAAAAGTCTAGAAGCAAAGCCAGCCTGGGAATTATTTTTATGCTTTATTCTTCCTCTCTCATTTGCTATTTTTCTCTTTTTGTCCCTCTTCTCCCTTGTCTTGTTCTCTCTTTTTCTTTTTCTCTTTCTCTCTTTTTCCCTGTTTCTCACTTTCTTTTTTTTTCTTTTCTGTTTCTCCCTTGTTCTTTTTTTTTTTTCTTTAAGGAGGCAATTGGGGTTAAGTGACATGCCCAGGATCACATAGCAAGTAAGCGTTAAATATCTGAAGCTGTATTTGAATTTAGGTCCTCCTAAATTCACCGCACCATCTATCTGCTTTCTCCCTTATTCCTTTTACATTACAAACATTTATAGATTACTTTTACTCTGTGAAAAATATCATTTTAAAAAAAGAAATGTAAAAGAATTATACAAAACTAATAATATGGCAATTTAATTTGAAAATATGCCCAACCATTCACATTTATAGCACTTCTAACATCTCTATTTTTATTTTTTTTATTTTTGTTTTGGGGTGGTTTGGTCTGGTTTTGTTGTGGTGAGGCAATTAGGGTTAAATGATTTGTCCAGAGTCAAACAGCTAGCAAGAGTCAAGTGTCCAAGGCTGGATTTGAATTCAGATCTTCCTAACTCCAGAGCTGGTGCTCTATCTACTTTGCCACCTATCTGCCCTTTAACTGCTTTTTTTTAAAAGTCTATTTTTCTCCCTCTTATCTCCTCTCTCTTTGGGGTGAAAAAACAAAAATAACAGCAATACAAATTCCTTGTAGCATGTATGCACAGTGAAGTAAAACAAATCCCCTCATTGCTATATTCTTTCTGTCCATCTATCTATCTTTCTATCTATCATCTATTCATCCATGTATATGTGTATTCATATATGTGAATATCTGAATCAATATGTATGGATACAGATATTGAATGATGTATTAAATGTCCTATTCTACACTCTAGATCTGTCACTTCTCTATTGGAAGAGGAGAACATGTTTTCTCATCTGTTTTCTGGAATTATGGATAGTTATTGTATTGATCAGAGATGTTATAGCTTTGATTTATTTTATGCTATGTTTGTTATATAGCATTCTGCTTGTTTCATTTTTCATCTTATAAAAGTCTTCAAAATCTTTGGAAAATATTGATGTTATATAGTATAAATTGTATAAATTCTTCTGGTTCTGCTAACTTTACTATGCCTTGGTTTATATAAGTCTTTGACTCTTTTAAATCACTTATTTCTATATTTCTTATAGACATAGTAGTACTTCATCACCTTTGTATGCCAAAGTTTATTCAGCCATTCTTCCACTTATAGACATCCCTTTAATTTGCAGAAGTATTTTGCCTTCAACAAAAAGCTATTATAAATATATTTGGACAAATAAGAGCTTCCCCTATTTCTATGACTTTAAAGAGTCTAGTCCTAGCAGTGATAGAACAATGTAGTGATAAATTGATGAAATGATATAGCTCTCTCTCCATCTCTCCCTCCTTTCTTTCTTCCCTCCCACTCTCTCTGTCTCTCTTGCTTTCTTTCTCTTTCTTTCTCTCTCACAAACCCTTATCATGCCCTTATTTATCCTCCTCCATTCCTCTCTTCCTCTTTTCTTCCTTTTTCCCCCTTCATTTTTCAATTTTCTCTCTCTCCCTTTCCTTTTTACCAGTGAAAATACACTGAATTTTCAGTATCGTCTGAAAGTTTTTTTATATAATTCATACTCTGTTACCACTACAAAACAATACAAAAACTTAATCTGTCAAGAGGTCCAAATTATAGTGAATTTAATCCAGAATTGGATTAAATTTAGACATTGATTTTTGGTCACTTTTCAAAAACGATATCTCAACATTTATAACCACCACCACCATATAGCTCAAAAAATAATAACATTCACCTACTCTCCTCTTCCTCTCCTAAGATCCTTATTTCTTTCAAAATATAAATATGAATTTTGCTTTCTCGATGAAACCTTTCTTGATTCCCACTCACTTCTGATTATTAACACTGTCTCTCTTAAAATATTTTGTATGTACTTTATATTGAAACGAATGAATAAAAAAACATTTATTAAGAACTTAGTATATGCCAAGTATTGAACTAAGTACTAAAAATACAAACCCAAAAAATAAGCTTGTCCTTTTCTTCAAGGAAATTACTTTTTAATTGAGAAAAGCTAAATGTAAAGAGGAATGGTGGTGGGGGTAGGTATATTTTGAACTGAAAAGTCAAATAAAATGGTGATTGGTCGCTAAAGCAATTTATTAACAAGCCCTTAACCAGGAATGGAATAGCTGGTTTAATAAGAACTAAAGTTGGAAGGGGCAGAGATGAGGGGTATGGGCCAGAACTCACTGGAGATGTCACATTGAACCTAAAGCCAGTCAATTTAAGGTGAAAATTCACCAGTCATTAAAGAAAGTGTTTAATTTTTGTCCTTCTGTCCCCTCACCACCAGTATCTAACACAGTGCCTGGCATATGGCAGATGCTTAATAAATGTCTATTGGATTTAATAAATGATTTCACCATAGAAAAGTGTTACCTGGTTTACAAGGCAAATCTAGATGATGAGACTCAGGAAGCCAAACTGCATATAAGTAATGGAGGGAACTAGAAACTCAAAGTGACATCCCTATCTATTATATATAAGAATATAAAATGTCAGTCGCTTTCGGCTGACTGAGTGTAATCCCCTCAATTTTACAGATAAAGAAAATGAGACCTACTATAAGGAAATGACTTGTTCAGTATCGACATGAGTGCAGAGACAAACTAGAAAGAACTCTACCCATTAGTTTAGGGGCAAAAGAGAAGGGAATAAGCATTTATATAGTGCGTATTATGTGCCAGATCCTAGACTAAGTGCTTTGACACATATTATTTCATCTGGCCACACTGTGCCAAGACATTGAAAGAATGCAAGAAAACGTTTAATATCAATGTCACTTTGGAAGATGAATCCAGCGATGGTCCCTGGAATAATAAATAATGAGTATCGTCATAATCAGAGAAAGTTTTAGCCTACAGTTTCTATGTTTCTGTATAATAATGGAGGTTGATTGAGTTATCAATCACCTTACCTCAATTAAGCAACAAAATATTCTATCCCCAAAACTTTTTTCTGGTGAGAAAACTTCTGTTGGATGAGTCAGTCAATTAAAAGTATGAATTAGGTATGAATGAGAGCTATTAAATAAATCAGTCAACCAAAGACTTTAAATTAACATATGTCCAGTCATCCCCTATGGTTTTTGTAGGAAATAGTAATCTAGCTCAAACTTCTGACTTTTGAGTATCTGGACAGAGTACAATTCCATCCAAGCCTGTGTGACAGAGCAGATTTGAGAGGATGAGGAAGGAAAGAGTCCTGGGCCCCTCTCCCACCACCATAAAATGCTTGTTCATTTTTAAGGGTCAAGGAATTGCAATTGAGATTTCCCATATCTCTCAGCCTCAGATTTCTCCTCTGTAAGTGAGGAGATTGGTCAGAGCCTCCTTCTCATTCTAGGTCCATGATCTTATAATCCTATAGGTTTTCCAGCTCCCTCCCAAGCCTGTTACTTTAATGTTAGCCCCTTTTTCCTAAATGGGAGAGCAACAATGATGGTGATTAAACTTCAGACTTTGGTACTTCCTCTTCATTTGAGGTTTTGACAGAGACAGGAAGGAACCACCCTTCTATGTGGTGGAGAACACATTCTGAAATGGCCCAAATCCCCAGATTATAGAGGCATCTCTTTTCTGTTAAAGCCTGAAAGCTTAAGAAAAGTCCATATGACTGGCAGAACCTGCTTTTCCAGGAGCAGGAGCAGGGCGTGAGAGCGACATGAAACTCCAAACAAATGCATTCACTTGCTGTTTAATTAATGTCTGCATGTGTGTATTAATGTGTGTATATATATATATATAAATATATATATATATACGAATATATACATACACATGTATATACACATACCTACACATTATACATACACATGCATGCATATTCCATATATATGCACAATCTATATATAGATTTATATATACATGCAGATAATAATAGTAATATTTCTATAGTATTTGAAGATTTGCAAAATATTTCACAAATATTATCTCATTTGGACCTCACATTCTTACAACTCTGGAAGGTAAAGATGAAGAAACTGAGGCAGACAGATAGAAATTAAGCCACTTGCTCAAGGTCACATGTGAGTATCTGAGAATGGATTTGAATTCAAGTGTCCCCGAATCCAAGTCCTACAATCTATCTACTAGGCACCTAGATAGCTAGGTAGGTAGGTAGGTAGATAGATAGATAGATTTTTATACATTTATAAATTCATGTATAAAAAGAGAAAATATAAACACACACATATACCTGTGCACATACACATACACACATATATATACATGTTATATGTATACAAAGTAATTTATATACACAATGCACATATACATATATGATTTATATGTGCACATATAATTCACATGCATAATTATATAGATATGAATTAATCAACCAACAAGCATAAAGTACCAGCTCTATTTTTCTAGGTGCTATGAATACAAGGGCAATAATGAAGTATTTCCTGACCCCAAGGAGCTAACATTCTATCTAGGGAAAAGCCATTTGTGTATATAAGCATAAACAGAATAAATGCAAAATAAATAAATAGGAGGTAGTTTACAGAGGGAGTGGATTAGCTGTTATTCATGTCTCTGTTGTTGACAAATGTCTTCAGGAGGTCCCTTCGCTTTTTCGAGTCTTGTGCAGAGTATTGGAAGCCAGGACACTAAAAGATGTGAACGCGACATTTTCTCCCCTCCTCCTCCCCTTTCTTCCCGTCTTCCACCTGCAGGAGGCCAGAGTCACATCTCCCCAAGGAAATATGCTATTACTGATAATATGATCGCTGAAACGCTGGCAATGGTTAGATCCAGAGCTCTGGCAGTGGGTTAATAAAGGACCTAATGAAGAACAAAAAATCTTGCCAGGTTTTGTAAAAAATATTGCCCTTGGGAAATTATACATCAGGCACCATAGTGTGAAATGTGTGTATGTATGTATGTGCACACATACATACATACACACTTATATTTATATGCGATATATATGTTATATGGGTCTACTAATAAATGCAGCAATGGGCAGATGAGTGATGAAACACACATGTCACCCGGGGCCCTTGAAGTTTCAGTCTACCTCAGTGTGATCTCATTAGAGGGCTAGGCAAGTCCCGGCCAAAACCTCACTGGGCTTGGGCTGCTAGGCTTGATCTTACTCTATACTCGGCTTTGTTACACAATTGAAATGTCCCATCCACAAACGAGCAGGAATCTCCAAAGCTTTTCACTGCTTTCCCTAGTTTTCATTTTTTTTTTGTCATTGTTCAATAAAACCATAAAAATCCCTGCAATATTTGAGGGCAACACTGAAAAAGGTCTAAGAAATTAGCTTCAAAAGGTAGAGAAATAAGTGACAAGCTAATTGTGTGTGTGTCTGCCACAGACTACATAACTATACACCTATATTGGTATATATAGCATGTCTATAGTCATATTTATTGAGGAATATAAATCTATAGGTTTATGTGCATGTATTTTTACGTATGCATGTATGTCTCACAACAACCTTGAGAGATAGGTACTCGTATTATCTCCATTTTGCAGATGATAAAACTGAGGTAACCAAGTTATTTGACTTGCCAGGATCACATAGTTTTAACTTAGATTTTCCTGACTCCAGGTTTTAGCACTCCATCCATTGTACTGCTAGGTTTTCTTTTGGTCCTACTGACCTTGAAAATTACTTTGCTTCCTCCTTTTAATAATACAATTTATACTCTCATTTTATATAATCTGGCTGAGATTGTAATCTGGCTGAGGGCTTCAAACATTGTACCAAACCTGGCCAATGTCAAAGCTCCTTGAGAGGGCCATCTGTCTATAGTCCACCTTTGGACTTCATTCATCGAAACTCTCCTCAGAGTTGCTAACAATATTTTATTTATCAAATCTAGTCAAATCTTTCAATTCCTTGTGCTACCTTTGACACTCCTGATCACTCTCTTCTCCTTGATCTTCTCTCTAGGTATCCATGACATTACTCTATCCTGGTACTCCTCCTACCTGTCGACTCCTTCTCAGTCTCAATATGCTGGATCTTCATCTAAATCACATCCAATAACCATAGAGGTCAACAAGAACTCCTTCCTAGACTCTCTTCTCTTCTCCCTTTCTGCTATTTCACTTGATGATCTCATCAGCTCCCATTCATTCAATCATCATGTCTTTGCTGATGATTCTTAAATCTCCTTATCTAGTCTTAACCTCTCTGCTGATCTCTTAACATGCACCTCTAACTGCCTATTAGATATCTCAAACTAAATGTTCCACATACATTTTAAACTCAACTTGTCCAAAATAGAACTCGTTAGCTTTCCTCCAAATCCTTTCCTCATTTCAATTTCCAGATTACTATTGAAGGCATTGACCATACCAGTCATCCAAGCTTGTAACTGATGTGTCACCCCTACCTCCTCACTTTTTCTCACCCTTCAAATTCAATTTCTTGCCAAGTCCTGTCAATTTTACTTTCATGATACTCCTGTATTTGTCCCCTTCTCTACTTTGGCACTGCCCCCATCACCACACTGGTGTAGACCCTCACCCCCATTGCAATCTTCTATGGATTGGTTTTTCTGACTCATCTTTCTCCAATCCATCTTCCTTTGAGCTGTCAAATGTTCGAATATGAAAATTCACCCTCTATCTAGTTCAATAAACACGTGGTTTCATATCACCTCTAGGATCAAATTAAAAATACTCTAACATTCAAAGCCCTTCACTACCTGGATCCCTCTTACTTCTCCAATTATTCTCCTAACCTCACTGTAACTCAGTGCTGCTTGTCTTCTTGCTGTTCCTCAAATAAAGACATTCATATCTCTTTTCTCCAGACATTTGGGCAGTGAGTAGGGTGAAGGAAGGAAATCAGGGTTAAGTGACTTGTCCAGAGTCACACAGGAAGTATTTGCGGCTGATTTTGAACTCATATCCTCCTGATTCCAGAGCCTATCCACTGTACTACCTAGCTATACCTTCTCTGAGCATTTTCACTGGATATTCTGTAAACCTAGGATATCCTCTTCCTTTTTCTCTACTTTCTGGCTTCCTCATCTTCCTTAAAGTCCCAGCTAAAATCTCACCCTCTCTACAAAAATCTTTCCCAAAAATTTCAGTGCCTTCCCACTATTATTTCCTAGTTATTCTGCATATATATAGCTTGTCCATGTAGTTTTCATGTAGTCTATCCTGTTGTTTTCCCTTAAGATCAAAGACCATCATTTGACTTTCTTTCTAACCCTGGTACTTAGTCCAGGCTTTGAGGCTTAGTTGTTGTTTCTCTTTCAGTTTTTGAAAAGGACCGGTGACATCTCAGGTGACATCATTAGTGACATCACCGGTGACATCACAAGTGATATCTGACAGGATTTAAGGGAGACAGAGTTGCACAAAGTTGTCAGCCTTGCTCTATCATCCTGAATCATCAAAGTCCAGTAGCAGCATAAAAGTCAGGACTTAGCTGGTGTATAATAAATGCTTATTGGTACTTTCACTGATTTCACCCATCCAAGAGCTCAGAAGTAGAGGACCTGGATTTGAATTTTAGTTTTGTCACTATCTGTGTGACCTTGGGGAAGTCACTTTTTACCTATCTTGTGTTTCATATTAGGCAACTTAACGCCAACCAACACCAAATGCATTTTTTCATAATAAAGAAGCATATGGATAACAAGATCATATATTGTCAATATTTTTCAGTTAATTTCAAAATGTCAAAAACATGGTCCACTTCAGAATATAACTTCCAAAAGTCTTCTTCCCTACCCCATCAAGAAACTGAACAATAATTCAACTACAAATGTTAAAAATGAATGATTAATTTAATGAAGAGAATACTTAATGTAAATAGCTTAAACATTTTTTTCCTGAAAGGGTTATAGAATGGATAAAAGAGTGGATTCTAACAATGGACTCTAGCATGATACCTGGCAGGTAGTAAATGCTTAATAAATGGTTTTTGACTGTTATTTTTTGCAGGAAACATTA
The DNA here is from genome assembly GCF_902635505.1 of Sarcophilus harrisii. Classification (NCBI taxonomy): domain Eukaryota; kingdom Metazoa; phylum Chordata; class Mammalia; order Dasyuromorphia; family Dasyuridae; genus Sarcophilus; species Sarcophilus harrisii. The sequence continues at coordinate 255,859,893 of NC_045430.1, read as the reverse complement.
ATGCAAAATGTTTTATATATACTGTATTTAAGGAAGGAACCAAGGTTTATTATGTTATAGTTAATTCATTCAAAGCAGAAATAATCAGATTGACAGATGACAAAAGACAAAAATGGAAAACATTGGAATAGATCTGGGAAGATAGATGCACAAAACACTGATGGTGGAGCTATGAATTGGTCCAATCTTTCTGAGAAACAGAAGTCTACTAAGAAAGCCAATTCACTGCACATTGCTAGAAATGCCTCCACCCCCACTAACTAGTTACAAAACTGAAGAAAAGATCCCATAAGGGAAAGAATATTTACATTAGCATTTTGTATAGTAGCAAAAAGGGAAGAGGCCAGAAAAGCTCAGTCCATCATTTGGGGCACAGATGAAAAAACATTGATTAATGAATACAATAAAATATTTCTAAGTCATAAGAAACAGAACAACAAAATTTTGTGAAGATTTCTATGAATTGCTGGAGTTTCTAAAGCAAATTTAAAGCAAAAGGAGAATCAAAGAGGAGTAGAAACATTTTTGTTTGAGATGGATGGAATGATCATAACTTACAAGACAAAACATAGAGCTGCTTAATTTTTAGGAAGCTTTTTTCTTCTCTGTCAAGGAGAATAAAGTTTGCTCTGGAAACAACAGAACAAAAAGGGTTAACAGGGAGTGATACCCAAACTAAGAAAGAAAAGAGTGAGAAAGGACTGTGATAGCCTGGTTGAACTCAAGTCATCTGGCTGAGAAAGCACAGAGCATTAAGATACTTTAGCCATATTGACTTGGACCCATGAACTAATCTTTAGAGTCAGGCTATTCAATCGATGGGTGATACAGTGAAAAGAGTTCTGGGCCTGGAGTCAAGAAAATCTGAGTTAAAAATCTAGCCTCAGATACTTGTAGCTGGGCAAGTCACTTATCCTGTATCTGACTTAAATTCCTCTCTGTAAAATGGGGATAATAACATGTCCTTCCTAGGGTTGTTGTGAAGACAAATATGATAATGATTATAAAGTACTTAGCACAGTTCATGAGACATAGTTGTTCCTTGTTTTTTTTTTTTCTCAAAGAAAATCAATGACATCAGAAGGGTTATGTCTTGACTTGCAAATGAATTGGATTTAAGTGAGGCAGAACTGTGCAAAGTCATTGATCTCATTCTCTCCCCCAGAGTCAACAGAGTCTTGCTGCGAGCATTGGTCAGGACAACTGCCCATGACACAAAGTAAGGACAATATGGTAGTTAATACTGTTATTTTAATATTACTTCTGACCCAAAGTAACTGTAAATTCTCTTTTTGTCTTCTTCACAAGAATAATATGAATTTATCAAAAACTTTTTTAAAAACATGATAAACTACATCCAAAGTACATCACTCATCACTAATAATCTTGTAAAAGAAAGAAAATAAGTTTATTCTGATACAACCTGTTCTTAACGAAGGCATATTGGCTCATGTTCATCACCACTTCTCTTTCTCATTGTTTACCAACCAACCCTTTAAAGAGTTTTCCTCCAGTAATTGAAGTCAGATTCCCTGACCTCTCTAGTTTGTAGAATTGTTCTCTTTTCTTTTTTTTTTTGAAAATCAGGACAAAATTTGCCCTTCTCAACTCTTGTAGCACTTTTTTCATTTTCCATGATCTTTAGCAATTGTATCATCCACTTCTCTCAAGACCTTTTGCCACAAAGGGATAATTCAAAGTTCTTGGTTTCTGGAAGAGCTGAGGTACTCAGGAAGTTCCCCTTTAGGAATAATGTAGTTTTTATGTTGGGCTTGGTAGAGTCCATCACAGATTTCCTTTTATCTCAGAATTTCCTCTCTGACCCAACCCCATGTATATATATATATATATGTGTGTGTGTGTGTGTGTGTGTGTGTGAGTGTGTGTGTGTGTACTTCTTTCTGGAATCCTTCCCCCCAAATTGAGATCATCCTGAACAAATTTTCAGAACCTCTCCTGAAATTTTCTTTGTTATTTCATTCATTTTCATGCTGGATTCAACATAATGTGGGGAAAGTGGGGGGTTTAGATTTCAGTTATGAGTTCTCCTAGTTAACCATCTTGAGCAAGTCTCTTGAACTCTCAGCCTTGGTTTCCTCTCTGTAAAATGTGAGATTTAGAAAAGATCATCTCTAAATTTTATACTGAACTTAAATTTCTACTACTTGTGACTATTTTGACAAGTATCAGACCTCAGTTTCCTCACTTGTTAAATTAGGTTGTGATCCAAATGATCTCATGTCCCATCTTCTTCTAAAGTCTTGATTATATATGATCATTTTATCTTAGAGGACACTGGATCCTGACTCTTTGCCAATATTTATTCATCATATTCATATTAAGTACAAAACTTTCCCCTCGGTATTCTTTCTTCACTAGGGATTTCTCATCTGCCAGAAAACAAGCTCTGATCTCTTGATCTTAAAGAGTTTTCCCTCAATCCCTTTATTCCATCCAGATAGTTCTCTTTTTATACCTATGGCAACTTTATCTGTCCAACTTCTCATCAAAATCTGAATACTATGTTTAACAATTTCCTCTCCCCTTAATTGGTTATAAATAGAGCTGAAATGAAAGAAAGAAATCATGGCTCCTGAGACCCTCATTGGAAAGGAAGAAGCTGAGAACCAGATCAGGGAAATTACTTGTCTAAGGTCACTCAGAAAATAATTAAGTCAAGATTCTAATCCAATTTGTTTTTCCTTCTATGAAAGTCCTTGCTATAAATATTTCATTTTGACATAAAAATATGTTCATGATTCTTTTCCCTAAGCCACATTTCCTCTGATCCCATACCCAAGAGTTGGGAAGTTCTTTCAAACCTGACCCCATAATATCTCTTGCACATCTTTTTCTTCCTCTTTATTCCAATGATCCTTGCCCTAAGGTGTTCACTGTTATTCACTTAGGGCATTGAAGTAGCTTCCTAATACATCTTTTCACCTTTGCTTTCTCCTCATTTCAAGTCATCCTTCATGCTAATATCATCTTCTTTATGCATAGTTATCCTCACATCACTCTTCTTCTCAAAATCTTTTAAAAGTCCTCTATGGCTTAATGAGATATATTATAAACCCCCTGAGGGTAGGACCTGTTCATATTTATCTTTAGATCTCCAGTGCCTAATATAAAAGTAGATGTTTAATAGCTGCTTGTTGAATGACTGACTAAAAAATCAAGTTCATAAATCTGGCATACTCTCTATCATTATAGGTACTCCCCTCCCTTTACAGCTTTTCTTCTTACCACTCAGTCAATCAAAAAACATTGGTTTGTTCTAGGTGCTGGAAATAAAAATTCAGATAAACTGGATTACCTGCCATTCTCCGCAAATACTCTCAATCTTCCTACTTCTGGACCTTCATTTTCCTGTTTCCTTTTTATGACATGATTCCCATTCTCTCCATCTCTGTTAAATTCCTATTCATCCTTTAAAACCCATCCACTTGCAGCCTAGTTCATGAATCTTTCCCTGAGCCTGCATCAGTAGCAAATTTTCTCTGCCTTCTTACTTCACATTGCTTTTGTGGTTCTCTGATACATTTCTCAAGCATTATAGTGAATTATGGGTCTAAGTCTCCTTGTGTGGAGCAGAGCTATGAATTCATTAGTTTAGAAGATGACTACTAATGCAAGACCAAGAACTGTTCTGCACCTATGGCCTGAGCACTAAAAACTTAAGGGGTTGCCTAGGGTTAATTCCAAAGCCAATTGTCTATCCATTGTGCTATATTACCTCCTCTTTCTCCTACTAGGCTTTAAATGAAAGTATGAGATGCTATCTTTTCCAAACTGCATCTCCCCCAGAAAATGGCCAAGAGACAGAGAGATAGAAAAACAGACACACACACACACACACACACAGAGAGAGAGAAGAATAAGAACAAGAAGGAAGAGGAGGAGGAGGAGGAAAAAGAGGAAGAAGAGAAGAAGAAGGAAAAGGAAGAGGAGAAGAAGGAGGAGGAAGAGGAAGAGGAAAAGGAATATTGTACTTTATAATATGTGATTAATAAATATTGTTAAATTTCTGGATTGAGTAATTTCCATTGCTATTAACACTCATCTTTTCTGGGTGTCACCTGGCTAATGTCACATATACCTTTAGTACGTGACAGTTCACACCTAAATTATGATGAAGACCAAACTCCCTTAACAACAAGGAAGAACAATTAACATTGGTCTGATGATTCTTCCTGTAAAATGGTCTCTAATGTTCAACACCTTCTTATGTTCAGAAATTCATTTTAATTTCATTATGTTTTGATCTTTTTATGTTAAAGACCACATTATATCTGCTCTTTGCTCTGTAAATCTTGCAAGAGGGCAATAAAAATCTGACCTGAAAAAATTCATGAGCTATCTTCTTGTTTATACTTCAATCACAAAAGCTAAATGTTAATTTGTTTAAGTCAAGCTTTATGAATTTGATTATAGTGTTGACTGAATTTGATTCCCTAGTGTGAAATGCCAGGCCCGTGAAATTCAAACATACTTGTCAAACCCAAACACAGTTTCATTTATTAATAGCCACTAATGCCCTGTAATCAAGGCACAATCTGTTAGTCCATCAAAAAATTAGCTTGTCTGTTTGAAGGGTAAACAGATGATAATTCATGAATTTTGGTAATTGTTCTTCTCTGCTGTGGACGTTAGGCCTACTTGGTCTCACCTCCCAAACATGTGTACTCATATCCAACCACTGCAAATGTATCTTTAAAAATACTTTTGGTAATGAATCTTTGAGATAGTTCTAAATCTAACTACAATGTGAAATCAAAAAAATCTTAGAGCATTGCTGAAAAATTTATTTAACACTTTTATTTTTTATTTTTTAAAGTTAAAGTTGAGTCTTCCCAGTTCCAAAGCCAATTGTCTATCTATTATGCTACATTACCTCCTCTTTCCCCTAGGTTTTAAATAAAATGATGGGGGCTCTGTCTTATCCAAACTACATCTCCTCCAGAAAATGGTCAAGAGATAGAGAGACAGAGACAGAGACAGACAGAGACAGACAGAGACAGAAGGAGACAGAGACAAACAGAGACACACAGAGAGAGAGAGACAAACATTAAATTACTAAAGGTGACATGACATAGTTAGAATACAGAGCTGGCCTCCAAGCAGAAAAACCTGTGCTCAAATTGCTCCTCTGATCCAAACTGGCAGCATAAATTGGTCAAGTTTCTTGACTTCTCAGGGCAGCTAGGTGGCACAATGGATAGAGCAGTAGATTTGAAGTCAAATAGATGCTTCCTCCTGAGTTCAAATTCAGTTTAACTTTTGAGACTAAGCAGATTAATTAACCCCATTTGCTTCAGTTCTTTATAAAGTGAGCTGGAGAAGGAAATAGCAAATCATTACAGTAACTTTACTGAAAAAACTCCGATTGAGATCACAAAGAGTTGGACATGACTGAGGCAAATGAACAACAACTTGACTTCTCAGACAAACAAAATGCAGAGAAGGTGCGGACTTGGATTGAGAGACCAGTTTTCTTTGTCCTAGAATTCCCTTTATCAATAAAGTTCCACTTTGATTCCTTATTTGTTTTTATGACAAAATTATTTCAGAGAGAGAGAAAAGACAGACAGAAAGGTGGAAGGTACAGAGAGACAGAAAAAGAGAGGGGGGAAGGAGAGAAAGAAAAAGAGACAAGAGGGAAGGAGAAGAGGGGAGAAAAGAAAGAGAGTGGGAATGGGGGACAGGAGAGAAGGAGAAGAAGGGAGAGAGAAGGAACAAAGAAAGGAAGACGAAAAAAAGAACATTGAAGTTAAAACAACAATGGGGTGATTTAAACTGATCATCAATTTCACCTCCATAGTCTCGTCCTGTTTCTATTGAGAAAAGGAATGAGTCTTCATCTCTCAGACTTAGGTTTGTCATTACATTTAATTTGATAGACTGATTTTTAGCGTTTTTTTATTTATTTAAGTTTAATCAGTGTATATATCCTTTTTTTTCTGCTTTCTGAGTCTTAGTTTCTTCAAGTATAAAAGGAGGTGTTTGTATAAAATGGTCTTTAAAGCCATGATTCTTTTTTTTCTGCATGACTTCTTCCCATGCTTCTGCAAATTGTTCAAAAGTCATCATTTTTCCTTGAGCAATAATATTACATTGCAATCATAAATACCATTTGTTTAGTCATTCCCAAATCAATGGGCATTGACTGTAATTATTGGGAGTGGGGTTTCCTACTACAAAAAAATACTGTTTTACTGTACACAGTTCTGGATATATTTTAACTTTCTGTCTGACCTCCTTTGGTTATATGCCATACAGTGGAATTATGGGTTAAAATGATACTTACAGATTTTTTTAATAACAGTATCAGATAAACATTAAGATGTCCCATGCTTCCTTCTTTTAAATTTCCTTAAAATTTAGACATATAGAGATGGGTACAAGAAGAAAGGAACAGACATATATAAAATGCCTATTATATGCCATACACTGTGCTAAGTGACTTAGAAATATTAAAACATCTAATCGACAACAAGCATGGGAGGTAAATGTTTTCATTGTCAGCATTTTACAATTAAGGAAATTGAGGCAGACAGCATTTAAGTGACTTGCCCAGAATCACATATCTCACAAGTATTGGTTCATGAAGTTGATAAAAGATATCCAAATACAAACAGATTATATGTTCTCCAGCTGTACCTGCTTAGAGAAACATATATATTTAAAATCTTCCTACAGGAAAAAAGAAACCTGTGACTCCCAAACTCCACTAACCTATTTAAGCCATTATGTCAATGGACTCTAACAGCAAATGCTTCCAAACTTCACTTAACTGGCACTAAGGATGCAAATAAACCCAGATGCTCAATCCTGCCAAAAATTTATACCAGTCGCTGTTTATAAATGTGGAAAGAAAATTAGCACATTAGGAAAAGGAAAAACACATCTTTGGTGTCAACCTTTCTGTGAACTTCTCTGTAGTTCTAACAGTTTCTTTTCTGCTTTTTTACAGAGGTGCGATGGACATGGGGAAGGTACACCTGGAGTGAATGGTTGCAGCTGTTTGGAGTTAGAGGCAACAGCTGTGCCAGGTACAACTGAATTCATTGTGATTCCTTCAATCAACTCTCCTTAAGATATGCAAAATGCTAGACAGTGCTTCCAAAAAGTCCCCCCATTATCTGAATACTGTATATCATCTTATTACAAAATATAAAAATAAAAATATGCCTTACTTTCCAAAAGTACATCTACTTTCCAAAAGTAAATCTATCTCACAATTCCTACTAGGCAGGTAAATCTTTAAAAATGGCTGTGAAAGGCTCTCCATCCAAGGATCAAGAACTCAATTCAAAGAGGTTCCTCTTCAAATTGGCTTTAGGGGAATTACATTTTCAGCATAGCAAGTCTCCAAGGTCATCTAAGGGATAGCAAGCTATCTACATAGGTGGACAGAATCTCTAACGCAGGAAATATTGCATAAGGGATGTCCAGGAGATTTCATTTCCTACAATGCTGAGAGCTAAGAGAATATCTCCTAGAGAACACACTGCACTCTGACTTAAACCCAGACCTCAAGGAACCAATCACCCTTTCTAAACGTTGTAGGAAATGAAGTCGTACCTTATCCTTCTTACAATTTTATAATGAAAAATGTTGGGAAAAACTAAAACTCCCAAATAGATATAATTACTGCTAATCCATGATTTCCTGGGAGGCCCTCAGCCCTTACAGAAGTGAGATTTAATCATAAAAAGGATCCCAAGTACATAGATTTAAAGCTAGAAGAAAACAAGCATTTATTAAGCACCTATTATATGCAAAATACTGTCCCAAATGTTTATGAGTACTGTCCAATTTGATCCTGAGAAAAAGTGAGGTTATTATTATTATTTCCGTTTTACAATTGAGAAAACTGAGGTAGCCAAGTTAAGTGGCCAGAGTCATATAGCCATTAAAAGTCTGAGGCCAGATCTGACCTCCCACCAAATCCTTCATCCATGTTCAGCATTCTATCTACTGTGCCACCCAGCTGCCTCTGAAGGAACTAGAAGGAACCTTGGGGTCATAAAGTCCAACCTCAGAAAGCAGAAACACCTTAGAGAAACGAAGTCAGGTGTTTATGACTCCAAGTAGACTACTCTGTCCTCTGTCAAAAAGAAGCTAATATTTCTGTGACCCACTGTCAAAAACTAAAATCTCTACATGATCTGATTTTGGATACAATCAACCAATTTGATGATAATGTTCAAATAATTTTTCCTGGCACAGAAAGTGTTCTGCATCTTCATCACCCACTAATGATCATAAATCTCTCCAGCCAATGATCTTTTTTTCCTTAAAATGAAGCTAATCAACATCTTTCAGTGGACAGTGATGACCCAAAGCCATCACATAAATCTTAGCATAATGAGGGCTGAGTGGATGAGCTTGACAGTCTCAACTAATCAGACTTTGAAATATCTCCAAGACAAAAGGTTTTTCCAGTGGATCTGGGATTTCACCAAAGTAGATATTCCCATGAATGGTATAGATTACAGGGCATCCCTGCTTGTCTATCCTGTGTGACTTTGCTTTATGTCTTCTCAGATGCTCACCAGAGGAGATCCATCCAATATGATAGAAGTCTTCCTCACTTGTGAAGCACATTCTCTCCTCCTTCTCCCTACCATCTTTTTTTCAGCTTCCTTTCCCAAGTTGTCAGTACTCCACTAAAATGTCAGCTCCTTGAGGGCTTTTTGTATAATGATGAATAAGAGAATTTTAAAATAAAATGCTTTGCCTGAAGGAATAGTGGTGTGGTAGGGGTTGGGGAAGAGGTAGAGGACTGAGATTCAACTTGGTCAATATTTCTAAGACTTCCTACTTATAGGAAAAGCCAAAAATGTTCAAAGTAACTCTAAAATGATAAAAATGTGTGCTGAATACAACATCTTTATATTAAAAACTCTGGAGAAAGAGAAATAAATCCACATAGATTTTTATTAAGTGCCAAGTTTTGTCATAAATTAGCTGTTTCTAGTGTATAACTACAGGAATTCAAAGACTATTTAAACAAAATAAAGTCTTAACATACCAATTTTTGTTGTTATATTCTACCTATGGATAGAAACTGAATACAAAAAGGTGAGGGATAGTAAAATTATCTTTATGGGACACACTAGGGACATTTCTGAGTTCTTGAAGCTCCCCAGTTCTCCCTTGTCTTCCCTTCAACTTTCTCTTCTGCTGTCTCTACTTATAGCTTCCAACCAGTGTTTCTTCTTGCCTCAACAGAACTGAACCAAGTCCTAGAGTTTCTCCCCAAGAGAACTGCAGTTGATTGCAACCTATCATTTGTGAGGTGGTTTTTGTTTTTAATCCTTATAACAATTGGAAAATCAGTGAACTGAAAAAGAGTTTTCTCCTCTCCCATTCTATTTCCTCCATCCCAATCTTTTCATTTTCTTTTCATCTCTGGACGTTGTAGACAAAGAAATAAAGCAATGAATTCATCAACAAGAATTTACAAAGTGCATGCAAAACTAAAAATTAATGGTCTCTACTCTCAAAGTGCTTGAATTCTGTAGTCTGAAACAAAACAGGTGCTTAAATTTTAAACTAAATATGGGGCAACTTAAGGCAGGGGAGAGATCCAGGCAATTTGAAGGGTTAGAAGATGGAATTTGAGATGCACAAATACTTAGAGATTCTCAAAAGGAGAGATGAAGAAAGAGAGTCTTCAAGCATAGTTGAAGAAAATACATGGAGATGGAAGATGCAATGTATTGTTGAAAGAACAAAAATATCCTTTTGACTGGATTGAAGACGAGGTATGAAGTAGTGTGTGTGCTGTTCATCTATATTTTAGAAGAAAATCATTCTCAAGCTTTCCTGAATGCATCTTCAAAGAACCCATGATGAAAATGACAACTATGAGTAAAGTACAGGAAGGATCTCTATACCAAAGGAAGTGATTAGAATAAAGGATGGACATGTTGCTGCAACAATAAACAGAAATTGGGGAGTTATAGGAAGGACAAGAGAATTGTCCTCCCAGGGTTGCTAGATGGCACAGTGGATAGAATACCAGCCCTGAAGTCAGGAGAACCTGAGTTTAAATCTGGCCTCAGACAGTTGATACCTCCTAGCTGTGTGACCCTGGACAAGTCACTTAACCCCCATTGCCTCAACAGAGAAAAAGAGAGAGAGAGACAGAGACAGGGACAGAAACAGAGAGACAGAGACAGAATTATCCTTCCCTCTTTCTGCCATTTATTTTACCACCCAGTCCTGCTAATTGAAAGGACAACTCTGGGGTAGGGTGAGAGACAAATGGGTTGTGATAAATTCCCAGGGAATAGCCTACAACAACGCAAAAGAAAGAGGAAATGGGGTGGAAAGGTTCTGAGGAGTAAGCAAGCACTTTACAGAGGGAAGAAGAGATTAGTATGCCTATTTTAATACAAGAAAAATATGTAAATCAGACACACATAAGGCAAGGGCTGTCTGTGTACCATCAGAGTTTAGCCAAGACATTAGCTCTTTCCAAGGGTCTTAATAAAATTATAAACGTTTACCTAAAGCTTGTCCTCTAGACTAGATGAAGGACTTGGCAAAAGGTGTGTTTTCCTTTCCCAAGCAGTGATTTAACCAAAATGTTAAACCAGTTCAGTTAAGGAATTAAATGCCTTTTTCTCCATAAGTCGCCTCCATAGCTTGTTGGGTTTGGGTTGGGTTTCTTTTTCAATACTTCTAAGTTTGTGTTGGCCATAAATGTCCATTTGGGCATTCCTCTGATAAACAGTGTTTTAATAATATTAATTTAATGATTTAATAATAATAATTAATTTAATAATATTGAGAAATCATAGGTAATCTCTAATCCCCACTTCTTTCCCACACTCTTCATTCCTAACTCCCTCCCCAACTCCTCATCTTCTTTCCAGGACACTATCATTCAACTTATCATATCATATACTTTGTTCAAGTTAAGTATATACTACAAGATCTCTGATTTCATCTGTGAAGGCATTGTCTCTTGATACAACAATGAATTTGTCAACTTTTAGTGACAGAATTACAGAACTGCAAGTGTCCTTAGACATCAGCTAAGCCAAACTCCTCATTTTACAAGAAGGAGCTGCAGCCACAAGAGATTAAGTGACTTAAACAAGGTCACATAGATGCTAAGACACAAAATTAGAATTTGAATCCAGGTTAGATAATCTCATACTCATTGTTTTCCTTGCTCACAAGATCACAAAGATGACAAACAGCAGGGTGAGCATAAAACCAAAGTCTCCAGACTCCAAATCTAAGATTGCTTTCATGGCACTTCATTCTGTCTGTTCATCCCCAGATCCTCTACTTAGGGATGAGCCTCTCCAAATGCAGGCTGGTTATTGGACAAAAACTGCATAGTTCGTAGCTAGGTCTTTACTTGAAATATTACCAGTGTTATAGGACCTCAAAGTGGTGATGTTTATGGTGGTGATGAAAATGCACAGAAAACCTTGCCAATGTGGTAGGATCTCAAAATGGTCATGGCGGTGGTGGTGGTGATGGTATGTATGACACCTTACATGAAATCTTATCAACTTAGTAGGAATTTAAAATGATGATAGTGATGGAGGAAGAGGGGGAGATGACTCATTATATAGTGTTTAAGCTTTGCAAAGTATTTTATATAGGTTCTATCATTAAAGCCTGTGTTCTGTTGACATTGTCATCAAAATCCCCAAATCACTTATGCATTTCTGTTTCATGAAACGGTGTCACAATAGGATTTCCAATGAGATTAACATTTTATATGTAATCTGAATTCTCCCTTTAGTTTTAAGGTTTTCCTTTTGTTTTTTTCTTCAAGAAAAATGAAAAACATTTATTTATTAGTCCAAATAACTTAAATGAGCAATGGGAATAAATAATAAGAAATATTTAGCTGGTGCCTACTATGAGTGGTAGTGCAGCCTAGTGAAATAGCCAGTCTTGAATCTAGAAGGATCTGGCCTCTAGTATCATGATTTTGGGCAAGTCACTTAATTTCTACTAAAAATTTCAATTATAGACAAGGTGGTGACTTCCATTGTTAGAGGGAGTTCCCTCACCAGGACTTCTCTATACCAATTAAAATCCTGGTCCAGTTCCCATACTATCCCATTATAGTAAAGGCAGGCTATTGGGGCACAACCACTCTATATGTGAAGTCTTCTATCAACATGAAGATACTTACTATTTACCATTCAGCCTTTCCTTCTCCGGGTAGAAAAATCTTGATTTCATTTCTCTCTCCTTAGAGATCCTCATTTTTAAGCAAGGACGTTGGCCTGGAAGAGCATCTCTGAGATCCCTTACAGCTCTAAATTCACTGATGTTGTCATTACTTGCATAATTGTCATCAGCATAATGCCAAAAAATGAGCAGGAGGCTTCTGTGTCTTACATTTCAGTTTAGCCACTCGAAGTAAAAACAGAAGCTGTTTCTGTAACAATCTATCCTACAGAAAATTGCCTATTTTGAAAGACGTACAATAACTAAGAACTTATCTTTTTGGTCCTTATTCCTTGGAGGTTGGGGTAGCCCAGTATGACGGGATCCTATAAATAGAAGCTATCTCTGAGTATAGGGCTTCTCCATGCAAATCGAGTTTTTCAAACGTATATATTTATTTTATCTTTGAAATCATCACTGCTACTCTCACCAATTAATATTTATTGAGAGCCCCCTGGGTACATGGCAACAGACCAATTTTCTTTGTATTTGCACAAAATAGCAATGAAAAAGAAAAGGAATTTATTTTAAAAAGGGGGAATTAGTTAACCCATAGTTGACAGGTATAAAGTGCTTGAAAGTGTATAAGGCAGAGAAATCAATATCCATATAATACAGAGGACGGCAGAGTGGTTACTTAGCTCGAGATGTACATTTGTTCAAAGAGTGAAAAGATAAGCCAAAGAGTTAAGCAAATGCTTAGTTTAACTTAGCCGTTGGGTGGTCTGCTGTGGGTATATTTATATATAATTTTTTTTTTTATTGTGGGTGTGGAGTGAGAAGAAGAATGTGTTCTGGGAAGCATTTCACGCATAAAGGGTTGTGATGTGGGCATAAAAACTGGGCCTCCAAAGCAGTGGAGACTGGAAAGCATAAAAATGAAAAATTCAGTGCCTCCTCCAGGCAGTGACAAGGCTGAAGAGAAAAATGTAAATCTGGGTGATCTTACACAGCTGCTGCCAACTTAAATCTTAGTTCATACAGCTTACCTGTGAAGCCGGCACCTTCCCCAGTCCCCACCCCCATTTCATGCCATGGAAAGCGTACACATCCCAAACAAAGCTCTCCTCAAAGGACCAGACTGGGAACTCAGAAAAGACCGAGTACTAAACTGAGAGACTCCGAATCTGAACCACCTCACTCTAGATCCTACTTTTGATACTTAGGATCTCAGAAGTGTGGACCAACAATTATCTGTCTCAGATTTATTTTCCTTATCTGTGAAAAGGAGATGATAATTGCACTTTCTACACAGGGTTGCTGCAAAATGCAAATGGGATCTTTTCCGAAGCACTTTGCAAATCTCAAGATTTAACAAGTTTTAACAATATGAATATTATTATTTTTATCATCTTATTCTTACATTTCAGTTCCATAGAATCCATCTAAAAACAGTCCTGGGACAAGCAAATATCTGGTGGTATTCTTTGATATTCTATCTCCTATAGACAATTGTGCAGGTAACTAAAATGAGTGATTTTTATAACTGAATATAAAATATTGTGGAGTAAGCTCACTGAAAGCAATATTGCTGTTGTTGTCAGTAATAATAACAGCTAGCATTTATAAGGCATTTTAAAGCTTCCAAAGTGCTGAACAAATAGGATTTCATTTTCTCTTCCCAATCTTTGGAGATAATTGCTATATTGCCCTAATTTGACCAACAGAAACAGGCATATAGTTAAGTAACTTGAGCAGGGTTACTCTGCTAGTGTCTGACAAAGGACTTGAACTCAGGTTTTCATGATTAAAGATCCAACAGTCTTAACTCTATCCACTCTTCCACTTATCATCCTTATCCTCATCATCCTCATCATCATTGTCATCATTACTATCAGCATCATCACTACAAAGAGACTTTACGATGTATCATCATATTTCTTACACTGAAATCTGGAGATTTGTGTAGTATTTGAAATTTTCTTCACCCAGATCATTTTTGAACTCTTCCTTATTAATAAACAAGGACTAGGCTAATCTGATTAATTGGATTCTCTCTCCCTCCCTCTTCTTCCCTTTCCACTTCTCTACCTCTGGTTTTCCCTTTCTTTCCCCTTTTCTCTTGTCCTCTCACATTCTCTAGATTTTATTTTCTCTATTTTAGTCTCTCTGTCTCTGACTCCCATTCTGCTCTATATTTCTCCTTTGATCCTTTTTCTCTCTTTCCCTTCCCATTCATCCTTTTCTGCTTGAATATATCATTAAAGTCTACTTGAACATAGATCTATCCAGTCCTTTCTTTACTCTGTTATTTTCTATGCCTTTCTACAAAAAGGAATGAGTTGTTTTCTAGATGAAAAGAATTAAATGGAGAAGAGGGCTAAGTGAGTTTTTGGATAGCTCTGACAAAATTTGCCTTCATTCTCAATTATCTAGGTTATCCAGAAGAAAGAGGGAAGGGGCAGACTATCAATTGGGTATAGTTACATATGACGTATATTGGCTAGCCACTGCATGCATGAACAAGCCAACATAGTATACAGACAAAGTAAAGTACAAAGTATTGATCCACCCAAAAATGTGACATAGACCATCAGTAGGTGATGGAAATGTGTGTCTCCTTGCCACTGGACATGGAATGAAACTCGGGACTTTGCATAATTCTGCCTCACTTGAATCCATTTCACTTGCAATTCAAGACATCATCCTGCTGATGTCTTTAATCCTATTCGAGAATGAAGGATGAAGCACAACCACAAACACTATAATTCCACAGATAAGAGACAGAATAGTCTCTTATCCTGAGCTATAAGCCCCAGAATTTCGGTGAAAGCAGGTAGGTCCTTAGGCAACTTTATAAACTTGATTGGTTTTGACCTGGTCAAGCACTTAAAAAAACATATTTTTATCAGAAAACATGTATTTTTAGCAAAAAAATTAAGATGCTTGAATTATAACACAAGTCTTTAGCGTAGCTATTTACACCTGATCAAAGAAAACAATATTTTCTTTATCAGACAGTTAATTGTCATTTATTTATTAAAATTCCTATTAGTAAAAAAGTGAATTCTTGAGAATTATTCAAAGTACTGAGTTTTCCTCACAGGGAAAGGGAAGTACCAAGAAGAAAAGAGGGAGAAGGAAGAAGAACAACAAGAAGAAATATAACAACAAATTTATTACAAGATGGAGTCAATTATGTTCTTCCCAAAATCCACTTTTGACATCTAAAAAATCAATATACCAACATTGATTTTGCTAGCCAAGTACCATAGGAAGTAAGCTTCTGTAGAGAGGTTCCAAGTAGCCTAAAGGAAATGCTGACACTTTAGGTAAAGTGACATTAAACTTTTAATTAAGATTTTTAAGACTAGCACAGTCACAATAGAAGCAGTATGATTTTTCTTGGAGTTATCTGGTCACATGTGTGTCCCATGGCTTTCAAGCTCCAAGCAGGCAAAAAATGAGTTAAATGTCCAGTGCATGATTAATAGATGATGCTTTGGGGCAGTTTTGCCCAGAAAAACTTTTCTATGTATTTTTCTGGGCTCTCTTACTCCACGTCTTAATGTCTTGCCTCTATTTTACTAATGGAATTTTTTCCAGGTCCTGTAAGAGTCAACATAAAAGCAGGCTCAGTTTGTCTGTCTTCCTAATCAAAGCCCCTAAGCCTTCCTTTCTGAGTCTTTTTCTAAGATGGCTTCTTCCTTTTAGATAGTTAACATCCTCCAGAGAATTCCATTTTAATGAAAATTAAACCAAAGAGATAGTCGTGATACTGAAGAAAATGTACTGGATTTTAACCCAAGAGAAGTGGATTTGAGTTCTGGATCTGACATGTATTAACTATGTCATTGCAAGTAATCCACTTTAACTTCTCCGAATTTCAGTTTCCTCATCCATAACACATAGTTATTCTGTCACTTTATATTATGGTACCTCATAGGGCTATGATAAGAAAAACACATTGCAAACCTTGGAATGCTGTGGAAATGTGAATTGTTATTGGAGTATTCATTCTTGACTCACTCTCTCTAAACAAGACTATGACATTCCCCACTCAGAGTTCTAGAGGTAACCCAAAGAGAATGAGTTCTCTTTCTTAAGCCCCCATTGCAGTGTACTCCTTCACACTACTAACATTCAATGACTAGTATCCCAGTCCCATATAACTAAGTGACATCAATTAGTTTTTACAAACAGATATTCACTTTGAAGATAAAGTAAGAAAAGGAGTATACACATCCCTTCTCCAAAATCTAGGGGCTACACTCTCCCATACTCCACCCTAATCCTTTGGAATTGCTCTCTGGAAGAGTGAGCTCACACTTAACACAATTTCTACATGGCATTGATCCCATCAAGTTTACATACAAATGCAGGATCCCCACTGGATGTATCTGTGCTTTGAATGACACTAAACTGGATTACTCATTGCTCCTTGGGGCCTCAAAACTGAGATAGCTGGCTCCAAAGACAAAGAATATAGATTTCACTTCCCAATCTGCTGGTGGATCTCCTCCTGAGTTTTCAAAGTTATAGCCTTCAATTTCCACCTAAATCAGTTACTGAGGCAAAGAACCAAGAACCATATATTCCATAGCCTTTAAAAAGGAAATTCGGAGGGCTCATCTCATGGAATTGCCTTTCTTCTCTCAAAGGAAGAAGACTCAGTCAGGAAAAAGAGTTAAGTTCTAGTCGGTTAATATTTGTTTGTTTTTAATTAGTTCCACTTGCATGGCCAATCAAAAAGGCTCTTTCCCATGTGGTAAGTGGATAGGAGTGTATGAATGCTCCAAAATCTCAAAGTCCCTTCCTTATATGTCACTGTGAATGTTCAGAAGGAAATTCCTCAGCCTCTTCTATACTAGGGATTGTTTCAGAGACACTCCTCAACATGATCATAAGAAATGGGCTCAGTAGGTAGTTCCCTATTAACTTATAACTAATATCATAAGTTTCAAGATGGAAGAGAGTTCTAAGATCATTGAATTTCATCACCATATTTTATATCTGAGACCTAGAAAGAGAGTAAGGTAAAAGTCAGAATCCTTTGACTCCATACTTCAGCATTGTACAGCTTCCCTTTTTTTAGGCCAGTGTGTTACTTATCCCTGGCTTTTTTTTTACTGGGAGAGGTCTTACATATAGAAATTAGATATAGAAGTTGAATCAAAAAGTAAAGACATTGAGAAATTAAGTCATTTTGACTATTATAAAGACTTCAAATTAACCACAAATAACCTATGAAGAAATCTGCTACCTCCAAAAAAAAAGAGGTATGTATAGAATGATTTTACATATATATGTATATATATATATATACACATATGTGTATATATGTTTGTGTATATGTGTGTATGTGTGTGCATATATGTACACACATATTTGTGTTTAATGATAGCCATCTCTATGGAGAAGGGATGAAAAAAAATTTATATAATAACTTTTTTATGAAATGAATAGCAAGTGAAAGAAATATCTGAAAAGAACAGAGAGACTTTGAGAAACATCTTGTGAGAGCTGAATGGTAGCACTGTGTTTCCAGTATTAAGAAATCAGTAAATGTAACTGATGATTAAAGGTGACTATCATTTTCCTCATTTGGATATGTTGTTGGAATATATAATTGTGCCTTTGCATTATTTGATACACTATTAATAAATTAATCAGTAAAAGATAAGGAATAGCAAAAGATTAGCAGCTTTATGTGAATTATTTTTAAAATTCTACTATGTTATGGAAATGCTTGTTTTATTTCATAAATTAAAAACATATCAAAATATAGGCAAAAAAAAGAGAGGGAGACTAGGAAAGAGACAAAAAAGAAGACAAAGATCTTTGAGTTTGAAAGGAGGAGACTTTAAGATGGTCCCTACTTTTAATCCTTCCAAATTTCAAGGAGCTTTAATTTCAGCAGTATAAGGCCTTCTAACACAAAGAGAGATCATAAACCCCTTCTAACAGTACAATGGTCCCTGAGAGAAGTCTTGGTTCCCAAGCTAATTTCTGTCCAGCCAACCAGCAAATGATGTCCTCCATACTTAGCTAGAGTGGCTCTGGAATAGGAGACCTAAAAACGATTAGCTAGCCTATACTGGACTTCACCAATCTGGTAGACCCAGCTACAGTTTACACCCCAGAGTCGGTTTCAGGTTTGGAATAAGACTCTGGACAAGAGGAAAGGTGGGTCATGGTTCAGAAAAAAACAGCCTATATGTGGATATGTCAGTCAATAAATCAATTACTTATTAACAATCTTTTGTTTTGCCAGGCATTGGGCTAGGCACTGGGAATACAAATACAGTTTCAAACTCGGTCATATTTAAAGAGTTTGTATTGTGGTCCTTCTAAGTTGTAACCAAACTATTTGTGACGACTGGAAAATGTCACTTTAAAAATGAACAGGTATTATATCTGATTGCTTACTATTCTAGAAAGGGGGGAAAGGAGGAAGAGATGCAATTTGGAACCCAAAACATTAATAAAAAATAAATGTTAAAAATAAATAAATAGACATGGTGAAAGAGACTGCTGTGCAAACAGGAAATTGTGAGGGAAGAGTCATAGGCTCCTGGACTTGGACTTGAAAAGATCTTCGGGGTCATAGGTAGAGGGTAAAGTCCTTGAGGACAGGGGCTGTCTCACTTTTGAATTTGTACCTCCGTACCTAGCACAGTGCCCAGATCATAGGATCATGAGTCTAATGATTTAGAGCTAGAAAGGACTTTAGAAATCATCTAGTACCATCACCCCTTTTTACATAAGAGGAAAGAGAGGCCTAAATTCAGTACCTTGCCCAAAGTCATGGGTAAAAAGTGGCCAATCCAGGACTAAAAACCAAGCTCTCTGGCAGCAAAATCTCATGCCCTTCTCCCTGTACCACATCACTTCCTGTTGTAGGTCCTTAATAAAGGCTTGTTGATTGACAAATTGTATTCATTTTAAAACTGAGGACACCGTGTCAAAGGGATCAAGTGACTTGGCAAGACTTGGAAAGAATGAGAAGATGAATCCATAAAAAGAACATGATTAGACTGTTTGGTGTTGATAACGGTATGGAGCTGGATGGAATGCTTTCCAGGATTATTGGGAAGGGAAGGGACACTTTTAATGGAAAGTGATTTGGGTGATAGACAAAGAATTGGAAACACATTTATTTTTTCCACTGCAATTATGTTACTTTTAGCCACCCATCCTTCTCACCTACACCGTCTCTCTCTGTCTCTGTTTGTCTCTCTGTGTCTCTGTCTCTCTCTGTGTCTCTCTCTTTGTCTCTCTGACACTCTCTGACACTCTATCTATCTATCTATCTATTTTTGTCTCTCTGTCTGTCTCTCTGTGTCTCTGTCTCTCTCTGTGTCTCTCTCTTTGTCTCTCTGACACTCTCTGACACTCTATCTATCTATTTCTGTCTCTGTATGTCTCTCTGTGTCTCTCTGTCTATCTCTGTCTCTCTGTGTCTCTGTGTCTCTGTCTCTCTCTTTTATACACACACACATACACACACACACACACACACACACACACACACACACACCCCACTTAGGGAAGCCATAGTCTTTGCCTGTAAAACTGACACTTGTCATTTAGGAATTAAGCCATCCCCACTCATCTGAGTGAGTCAGCAGATGAACAGCTGTCAGAGAGAGGCCTTGCTGGCTGGAACTAAAGTGGAACTGACAACCTTGAGTGAGGCAAGGTCTTTCCACCTTCTTTCAGTCTTGAAAATGATACAGTTGTCACCTAACTATTCTTTTATATCTCCTGCTTCTAAAGAACAAGCTCCTCTCATTCAGCTTTTGAAGCCCTTCCAACCTGGTCCTGATGCATCTTTCCAGCTTGGAGGGACAGTACTCTGCTTCCTGCATGCACTCTGTGATTCAGCCAAACTGGTTTTCTCTGTTCCATATTGTAATGGTTTTTATCAAGACAAAGTGATATTTTTATGCATTAGTGAAAAAATTTAAGGTACCAGGAGATAACTGTCTTCATTCCCTCCTCCATTCTCCCCTTTTCCCTTCTTTGTATTTACTTTTCTTCCTTCCTTTGTTCCTTCCTCCCTTTTTCCCTCTCTTTCTTCCTTCCTCCCTTCCTTCTTCCCTCCCTTTTTTCCTTCCTCTCTTCTCTCCTTTCCTCTCTCCTTTCCTCCCTTCTTTTCTCTCTTCCTCTTCCCCTTCCTTCCTCCCATCTTTTCTTCCTTTCTTTTTCCTTCCCCACTTTCTTTTTTCTCTCTCTTTCTCCCTTCCTCCCTCTCTCTTCTCTTTCCTCCTTCCATCCTTCCCTTTGTTTCTCACTTTCTCCTTCCTTTCTTCCTTCTTTTATTCCTTCCTTTTTCTTCCCTTTCTACTTCCTATTTTCTTCCATTTTGTTTTGCAGAATTTAGAAAAACAATAACTTTAAATCAGTCATCTGGTTCTACCAAGAGCCCTGATAATTATCCCCTATAGATCCCTTTAGTGAGCCTGTTTCTATTTCTTTCTTTGAAAGTAGTTTCTTTCTGACATTTTTATGTAGTCTTTCTGCTTGCTAGAATAACAGAACTTTTCTACTAGGAAAACAGCTACAACTTTTGGAGGTGAGTTGTAGGGGAAGAAATCTGCTTCTTCATTGTTTGCCTTATAAACCTCCTTCCTAAAAGAGTCTGCAAGAAAGAATTCATCTCAATCTGGAATTTTATACAAGTTCCCCCCTTTTTTTCCTTTGGTGAGCTCACAAAGTGACTCAATTCTCTATACAGTTACCTCACGCCTGCACAGTATGCTAAAGTATTGTACAGAGTAAATGCAAGATACATTTTTAAACTTAATTGTGTAGAATCCAATATGTACAATGACCCCCAAATGAAAAAGCTACTTGATCCTTTTCTGTATGATACTAAGGGGATCCAGGAAAGCCTTCCTTATGGGAACATGAGATGACAGCAGCAATAAGGTAAGGTGCTGTCTAGGTTATAGCTTCCTTCATGTCTGGTGTAATGGACTCGATGGTGTCTGAGGGTTCAAATAAACAACTGCTCCCCAGCCCCCAGGGACAAGGCAATTCCCCTGATGGTAAAAGGCAATCCATGAAGGTGAAAGCAGTCCAAAACTGCTGGTGAGCAGATTAAAAATATTTAGTAAGGCAGTTCCCTGGGGTCTCAGGAGCTCTCTGCCAAAATCTTAAAACTGTTTTTATATCCTCCTTGCCCAAAGGGCCCACAGCTGGATCCCAGATCAATGTCTAAAGGTGAAGTTAGCTCAAACAGCCCCAGATCTGTTCCATTACTTCTTGGCTGGGTCACAAGAGCCCCTGTTGGTACACAAGAGTGTGGGAGTTAATGTGAACCTCCCCAATTCTACTATATCCTGGTCTTATTTGGGAGAGTGCCTCAGTCAGACTGAAACCTGTTAAAGACCTTAGCTTAAAAACGCCAAGGTCTCTCATTGCATCAGGGCCATCGCCAATCAGCTTGATCTATATCTGGCCATTGGATGGCCCTCCTCACAGACGGAGGAGAAAGGAAAGCTGTTGACTTTGCACAGCCCACCCTCACTTCAATCCCATCCACCTGCATGTCCCGGCATCACTTCCCTGATGTCACGATTCTTTTCAAGAATGAAGGACAAATAACAACCAACAAGAATCATTAAAGAGACACTGGATGGTAATTGGGAAGAAAACTGAATTGGGAATCAGAGAGACTAGGTTCAAATCCTGATTTTACCAACTGCTGCCAAAGTGATGTTGGTCTAGTCAAGTCACTTAATCCCTTTAAAAATAGCTAATAATTTGCATCTATATAATGCTTTAAGATTTTCAAAGTACTTTATATCTTACTTCATTTAATCTTCATAAAAACTCTATATAAATAAATATTATTGTTGTTGTGGTAGCTGTTGTTCAGTCACTTCAGTCATGTCCAATCCTTTGTGATCCCAGCAAAGATACTGGAGTGCTTTGTCATTATTATTCTCATTTTACAAATGAAGACACTGAGGCTGAAAGAAATTAAGTTGACTTGCCCAAGGGTATATTGTTAGTAAGTATCAGGCAGGATCAGAACTCAGGGCTTTCTGTATCCACACACTGTTGGCTGTTGTATCTACTGAGCCACCTAGTCACTTCTCTGATGGTTTAACCTCATTTTCTTCATCTGTAAAATGAGTGAAGTTGTACTAGATGACATCTCAGATTCTTTCTGTGCTTTGTCCTCTGAAAGGGGAAAGAGAGAAAGGACTCCCCAGGGGGGATTAGGCTTGGGGACCCGTATGGGTTAGGGGAGGTAATGAGGAGAAGCAAATCTGTGATCAAGAACCTTCATACACCCATGTGAATTCCTAAGCATTCCTGCCTCACACCTAACCTGCAGCTTTCTGCTAAGATCACCAAGCCCTTTATAACCAAAATCTTGAGAGGCTGGAAGGGAGGAATAGTGGTAGTGTAGAATCCAAAATTGAGCCAAACATACTAGAATCTTGGGCTGAGTATACTAAGATTAAATTGAATAGCATTAAATATAAATTAAAAGTCAACTCTGCAAAGAGACAGAGACAGAGAGAGGATACATTACAGCAGATCACAGCAATTTGTCCCAAAAAGATTGAGAGATTTAGTGGATTACAAGCTCAATATAGAAAAAGTGTGACTTATTAGCCAAGAAAGTTAATTAATGCAGGCTGCATTTATTTCTACAGGCTATAGTATCCAGAACTAGAAAAGTATTAATTCTACTATTCTCTTTTCTTGACTACTAGGTGGTGCAGTGGATTCAGCCTTAGAAATTTACTAGATGTGTGACCCTGAACAAGTCACTTAATCCTTTTTGCCTCAGTTTCTTCATCTGTAAATGAACTGAAAAGAAAATGGCAAGCCATTCCAGTATCCTTGCCAAGAAACACAAAGAAAGGGGCACAATGACTCACCACCTCTCACAATGGCCAGTTCAACTTTGGGTTCATTAGTTTTTTTTTTCCCATCTCAAGCCTAAATTTGTCTCTTTTCACTTCTATCCATTGCTCCTCCTTCTGATCTTTGGGGTTAGCCCGAAAAGCATCTACTATTTTTTCCACGTGCCTGCCCTTCCAATATTGGAAGATAGCTTACTCTCTTCTCCAGGATTTGTATTTGTATTCCCAGCACCAAGGACAGTGCCTGGAAGATTAGTAATATTTAAAAAGTGCTTGTCGAGGGAGGAAAAAGAAAAGAACAAGCATTTATCAAGGGCCTGCTACATGCCAGGAACTGTGCAAAGCATTTTTCACATATGACCTCATTATCAGCCTGTTGGTTCCTTGAGAGCAGAGACCATTTCACTTATTTGCACCCATAACACCTAGCCCAGTGATTAGCAAGAGCAAACGCTTGCTCATTGACTGATTTCTCAATTATGTAACACTGGTAGTATAATGTGATATGTAAAATATAATCATATATTTAAAAAATATATTTCTACATATATAAAGGCAGCCAGATAGTACAGTACATAGATCTTTGAGCCCAGAATCAAATTCAGTCTCAGAAACTTACTAGCTATGTGATGCTGGACAAGTTACTTGTTTGATTCAGTTTTTTCATCTATAAATTGGGGATAATAATAGCACCTATCTCCAAGGGTTGTTGTGATAGTCAAACAAAGTATTTTTTAAAGAGTATCTACAAAGTAGATACTATGTAAATGCTAAACTTTTGTTATTATTCTCATATAGCCTCAAATACTTACTTGCTAGGTGGCCCTGGACCTTTATTGACCTTAGTTCCTCGCCCATAAAAATGTGGATAACAATATTTGACACCAAGGGTTGTTAAGAGAATAAGATAAAATATTTACCAAGTGCTTTGCAAATCTTAAAGCATTGCATAAATGCTGGTTATTATTGCTATTAATAATAGAGCATCTAAAGAGGTTTTAGTTTTAAATCCTAACAAAAAATGAGAGAAAGGGAGAGAAAGTGACAAGTTAAAAACACCAGACTATGTTAATTTATAGAATTCTATATTTGGGGTGGTGGAATTATTAAATAACTGAGGAAAAAAATGCATGTATATGTTTTGAATTACATATCAATTATTTGAAATTTCACTAATTTGTTTCTGCCCTCCAACATATGTCTTTTTTATTACTTTAAAACTTCAGTTAACCATAGTGCCTAGTGAATAGCATGGCATCATTAATTTAATTTCCAGTTTAAGTTAGAATTATTCTCTGGAAAATCCTTTTTGTTTGCATTTTCTTGTTAAGAGTATTTATAAATACGATAGTCAATTTCCTGCCTTAGTGTACAGTATACTGAATGCCATTTAGTCTGTCTTACACAAATGAAATTCTTTCATGATTCTAGTGGCCATTTCTCATATAATGGAAGTAAGAAATGGAAACAGGGCTGTGGACAGACAGGATAAACTCTTCAGCAGAAGTTGGCTTTTTTTTTAAAGTACATTCGGGATGGGATGGCTTCCTTCAAATTTGCTATTCACTTTCTCCTAAAATTGGAAAGAGGAGAAAAAAATTCTGGTTACTTGATGGTTTATCAAACTTTTGAAGAAGTCCATAATAATTGTTATTAACAGTAATTTGTCCATTTGCCACCAAATTGAACATCCAATTAAATATTTCTCCTCTATCATCAGTGATTAATTTTGTTTAAATTCCCAAAGTACTAGGTGCTACAGTTTTAGGTTGTCATCTAGCCAATAAGTTTATATAAAGTATCCTAAGACAGTAATAACATTTTCCGAGCAGGCCTTGCCTCTCAAACATGATCTTATGTTCTATACATATACCCATAGTATTACTGTGGATGAAGACACTAAAGTTCTAAGAGATTCCTAAGGTCCAATAAACTAGTAAATTAGGAATCCAGGATTCAGACTGCAATCATCTTCTGACTCTCTTCTGGTCCCGTGCTCTCTTCTTTGACCTATATTTAATATCATTTCAGCTTTTTACTCATTTTTACCCAAATTTACCAATTTTAACCCATTCAGGATGGGTTAATGTGCTTTTGTGGGCAAGTCTTGGAATCAAAACATCCTTTCTAACCCAGTTTCTCTAGGAGTACTTGCAACATCAATAAAAGCCTAAAGTAATCTCATTTAATTTCAACAAATTTCTTGAAAACTAACCCTGTCTATGGAAGAACAAACTCCCTGTATAGGATTGTATGGTCTACTATTGTCACACTATCAAATATCCTTTTTTCAAAATTAAATTAAAAAATCATAACACAGATTAATTTGCTGGAGAGGGAAAGGACAATCAGAAAGGAGAGGATTATCCATTGAAACTGAATGCTTCATAAGGCTAGTTGGCAAAGCCAATTCTTATAAATATTTAAAGAATAACTTTGCCTCTATATAACCATGTAACTTTGGTGGCAGTACAATTTTTCTCTAAAAATGCTATTCACACTGCATCTTTTGTGTATGTGTGTACACACATGCGTGTACACGCACAGCATTTAATAAATGCTTATTGAATGATTGATGTCTTATGTTTTGTCATATCCTAAATAAGAGTTGATTGAATATGGTGCTGACGCCTTGGTTTGTCCATAGGATTTCACACTTTGGTTATTATAGTCCAAAATATCTTTTAAAAACTATTTTAAATCAAAGGATGATGTTGATTCACCATAATTCTCTAAGGAGAAAATGCCTCTGTGGAATTGGGTTTCAGGTAGCAGGATAAGCAATCCAAGTTTTGAGGATTGACAGGAATACAGGATTCAGAGCAAGACCTTGCCCATCTAGGACCCCAAAGTTTGTCCCAGGAATGCTTAAAACAAGACAGTTCTGCAAAGGGGTCAAGAGCAGAAAGGGTCTGGGGGAATTAGAACGATTACCTTTCCTAAGTTCCAACCCACTTCTGACTCAAGCAGGTATATGGGATGTTTAGAAAGAGCTAGCACCTGTGATGTGAGGGCTTATCTAGTCCTTTTCAGAGCTATTCATCCACCTTTATCCACTTTTTAGTGGATATCACTTTTTTGACTGACTATGATATCAGTGGCTATCACTTTTTAGTGGCTATCACTCAAGTCTCCCATGTGGCTTCAGGAAACTATAGCATGCACAGCAGCCACATCCCAATGAAACTGTCTCAGCAAAGGGGCTAAATTGAGGGTCACTGACATACCTCAAACCTATCAGTGAGTTAGGAGAATGTTTACCCCTTTTTGATAGATGAGAACAATTTATTCAGCCATGAAGGTGATAAGCAAATACAGTTGGGCACTGAAAGCTTACTCAGACATGAAAGACACTAAATTCATCCAATGTATGCCAGACCATTAATAGTCATCCTCACTTTTCCTACCATTGAACTTCAATGACACTGGAGAGAGAGAGAGAGAGAGAGAGAGAGAGAGAGAGAGAGAGAGAGAGAGAGAGAGATGGCTTTATGCAACTCAGCTGGACTTAAGTCTAATTCACACACAAGTCAAGATATTACATGATGACTTTGGTCCTCTCCAAGAATGAAGGTTAAACAATATGGCCTTTAGGTTAGTGAAATGGTCATATATCAACTCATGCCCTTGAGTGTTATCACACTCAAGTCCCTTCCACTGTCAAGATCCATTTGGGTAGATTGAGTCAAAGGATTCATCAAGCAACTCCTATCTGTCAGCACTATGCTTGGTACAAAAATCAATCCCTATCCTTGAGAAGCTCACAATCAACAAAATACAAACTACTATGTACAAACAAGATACCTAGCAGATAAAGTGGAGTGATCTCAGAGAGAAAGCACTAGTATTAAGGGGATCCAGGAAAGGTAGAAAGTGTCTTTTTAGAAAAAATCATCAGAAATAAAAAAAATTGGGGAAAGTAAAACGCCAGGTGTCTGCCCTTATCCCTGCCCTGGCAATCTCATTTAATAGGATGGTTTCTGGAGGGCTATTGGACTTGCAAACACCCTCAGCTCTGAGGTGTTTGCTGTTTTTCATCTCATAGTTCCCCCTGTGCCGAAGGCAGCAGGTGTGGTGCAGCTGTGCTCAAGGTAAATTTTTTGAGGTTTGTACAGCTCTGCAGAAGGCAGGAGTCTTTCCTCACTCTCTTTTTCCTATATAAATCCCTTTCCACTATAAAGAGACTAACTCATTTTTCTTGCCTTTTGTATACTGAAATATAATCTTTTGATGGCAGAATCTTCTGCCCCCATTGCTTCAGCTTTGTATTCTAAGTGATAAGAGAATCATATTGCTGAATTATATCCCTTTAGACTGAAGACCACCAACTACCAACCAAGACCTGGTGGTCTACAGGGACCAGACTGGTAGAGGGGTCAAGCTTCTCCTTTCTATCCCTCGCCAAAGCCCACTACTGATCACAGGCAGAGGAAGATTGAGTCAATATTATTAAATTTCAAGAAAATGGGACTCTTCAATCAGTCTGGATGACCCACTGAAATGTCTAATAGTTTCTTTGATTAAACAACTGTCCCTTAAATGTAATGTATATCCCTCATGTTTGAGTTGGAAGATGCTTTCTTTTTCAGTCTTTTCTCATTGGAGATGAGAAAACCAGATGGTAACGGTCCATTGTGTAAGGACTTGGAGAAAAGAAACAACAGTTCAAATGTTACTGCTGATACTTACTAGCTGTGTGATTGCTCAAAAGTTACCCAGACTTTCTGAGTTTGAGTTTCCTCATCTGAAAAATGGGGTAATCATGCCATATGTTATGAATATATATGAATGCATATGTTCAAATATAAACATATATAATCATGTTTAAATGTTAATGGTTTCCTTTGAAACTTGTATGTTTTTAATGCAGTTTAAAGCTTTATTCTGGCCATAGACTTCACTAGTCTGCTAAAAGGGGTCTTACAGCATTAACAAGGTGAAAAACCCTTGCTTCAGCACTTTCCTAATGTTGTTAGTCCTGTTTTCTATGAGGACCGATGACATCATCATGTTGGGGTGTGGGCGAGCTATGTATTGCTATGGCTGATCAGTCCAATATAATCTCAAAAAGCTCTACCACAGATGAAGCACAAGTAATCCATTGGGACATTTGGGATGGGGATGTCTCTGGATTTATGCAGCTCTTTTCCTTGGTGATTCTGCTTTACTCATAGAACACAGTGCCTTATTTGATGTGGGCTCTCCATGATGGGCAGTCCTGTGCCAGCACTTCTCATGTCTCAATCGATAACAAAATTCTTTAGGGAGACCTTGAGGGTGTTCTTGTACTATTTCTTCTGGCCATGTGAGTGCTTGCTCTGTATGAATTATCCATAAAATAGTCTTATAGGTAAGCATACATTTGGCATTCAGACTACAGGGCCAACCCATCAGAGTTCCCTCTCTGCAATAGTGCTTGAATGTTTGGCAGTTCAGCTCAAGAGAATTCCTCAGTGTTCATTACTTTATCGTGTAAGGTAATCTTCAGAATCCTCCTAAGTCAATTCAAATAGAAACTATTTAGTCTTTACAAGACTCAAAGTAGATCACACATAGAATGTTCTTTATAATCCTCAAAGCACCGTATGTGTTCATAGAGCTATTATTATTATTAATATTATTATTATTATTGTCAACAAGCTTTTATGAAGCGCTTACTCTGTACCGGACTCTTGCTGAGGACAGGGAACAAATACAAATAAAAAGCTGCAATCCCTATTCTCCAGGAGCTTACACACATTGCAGAAGATCTAAAAGAAGGGGGAGATAGTGCCCACTCAGGGATATAGTGAAAAAGTCCAGAGAAGGATGCATGGTGGGGAAAAGTATCCATGGAAGTAATCCACAATAGTTGGAGGAAGAAGGCTGTTGAAACACAGTGAAGGAAAGATTGGATTATTGCTACTTGAAGACTATTATTAAGTTTTCCTTCAGCCTTCACTTCTCTGACTATTGTGACTCCCTCTCCTTAATTTAACCTTTTCTTATAGGTCTTAATTATTTATGGAGACTGTATACAGTTTGAAACATGCTATTTAAATACAAAAGCAGAGTCCAGATTTTGAGGTTGAAAGGAATCTCAAAGACCATCTAGGTCAACCCATTCCTAAATAGAAATCTCTCCTACCTGACTAGTAAAAAAAATAGTCCATACTAATTAGTGGTACAGGTTGTCCAGTATTTATTTTAAAAGACCTCCATTGAATAGGAGGTTATTGCATCCCAAGGCAGTACATCCTTTTTTGCTTTAATAACTCTAATTATTGAGAATCTTTCCTAAGTTTAAATTTATCTCCTTGAAATATCTTTAGTAATAGGACAATGAGAAGGGAAAACAATACATATTTCTTTTTATTCCAACATAGTTTTGGTTTCTTCAAGTAGGTCTCTACATTTACAGAACATTTTATTCCTTATCATTTGGAGGTTATGCGTTCACCATGACAACAAATATTAAAGACATTTTTAAATTTGGGGGGTCAATGTTACATTAAGATGAATGTGGGCAATAGTTTTATTCGTGATAACATTCAAGCTCTAGTATTTTATTTGTAGAATTCAATAACTACAGGTTCTTTTAAAAGATTTCTCCTGCTTCCTGTAGCAATGACCTGATGCCTTATCACTATCATTCCCTTTGTGTAAACAAATCTATTTGACTCAGCTGTTTGTTCAGGGAATATTTGTCAACATGTTGTGGGCTGATTTCATGTAAATGTTGCAGATGAAATGTCTTTTGGTTCCACTCTTGGATCCTTTAAATTTTATGTTCTACACAGTAAGACAATGTCAGTTTGATTTAATAAATCCTTGGTGTATCTCTATCATAACAAAGACATGGTGGTGGGGGGGGGGGGGGGTAGGAGTAGTCATAGTAGTAAAAATACTAATGATATATTCTCATTGTATTCTATGAAGTTCAGATTGAAATAGATCTAAAACATATTGTTATTTATATGTAATGTTCTTTGGATTAGCATACAAGTAGCTAAATAATTGCTTTTGGAATTGAGTAAAACTTTTGAAATATAAGTTCACCTTCCATAAGTTCATTGAAAATTTTCAAAATCGCTCTAGTAGTAAATAGGACAATGTCAATGATATGTGGAGTTTTTTTTCATTTTTCTTGTAATTTTGATTTCTTCTTCAGTATCTTAATGTATTTTAAAAGCTTTTCACTCCATGGAGACTAGAAATCAGAGATACTTGATATAGTAACATCTGTTAAAAGCATGGTTCTTGATGCTGAGTAAAGTGAGCAAAACCAGGAGAACATTTTATACAGTTGTGTGAGGATCAATTTTGATAGACTTGGCTTTTCTCAGCAATACATTGAATAAAGACAATTCCAATAGACTTCAGATGGAAAATGCCATCTGCATCCAGAGAGAGAACTATAGAGACTGTATGCAGTTTGAAGTATACTATTTTTCACCTTTTTTTTTTTGTTTGTTTGTTCACTTTTTGTTTCCCATGATTTTTCCCTTTTGTTGATTTTTCTTTCACAACATGACTAACATGGAAATATGATTGCTCACTATCTTGGGAAGGGGGAAAATAAGGAAGGATGGAAAAAAATTGGAACCCAAAATCCTACAAAAATGAATGTTAAGTAGATGCCCATCAATTGGAGAATGGCTGAATAAATTGTGGTATATGAATATAATGGAATATGATTGTTCGGTAAGAAATGACCAGCAGGATGACTTCAGAAAGGCCTGGAGAGACTTACACGAACTGATGCTGAGTGAAATGAGCAGGACCAGGAGATCATTATATACTTCAACAACAATACTATATGATAATCAATTCTGATGGACATGGCTCTCTTCAACAATGATATGAACCAAATCAGTTCCAATAGAGCAGTAATGAATTGAACCAGCTACACCCAGCAAAAGAATTCTGGGAGATGACTATGAACCATTACATAGAATTCCCAATCCCTATATTTTTGTCCACCTGCATTTTTGATTTCCTTCACAAGCTAATTGTACACTATTTCAAAGTCCGATTCTTTTTGTACAACAAAATAACTGTTTGGACATGTATACTTATATTGTATTTAATTTATACTTTAACATGTTTAACATGTATTGGTCAACCTGCCATCTAAGGGAGGGGATGAGGGGAAAGAGGGGAAAAATTGAAACAAAAGATTTGGCAATTGTCAATGCTGTAAAATTACCCATGCATATAACTTGTAAATAAAAGGCTATAATAAAAAAAGAAGAAGAAAAAAGAAACCAAAAAAAAAATGAAAATTAAAAACTATCTTTTCATGTAATTGAAAAAATAAAATGTTATTTATTTAACAACAAAAATGGTTCTTGATTTTTAATGATTAAAATAATATCTGGGTAATTATGGACAAGACTTTCCTCAGTGATAATATTTCTTTTCCAGTATAGTTTTTCTTTCAAATTCTCAAGGTATTTTAGTTCTCTATTTGTAATAAATAGATTTGTGATCTGTTGGTTTTTGAAAGAGCAAACTTCTAATGTGAACTTCTGGCCACCAATTTCCGTTCTTGATATTTTTCTCCAATTTTCAGGGATGTGTTGGACTTTTTTTCTTTGAATAATCTACATTGCTCAATAAGTCTAGAATCTTAAAGGACAGAAACATATATATTCAGTCATGTCTGATTCTTTATGATCCCATTTTGGGGTTTTCTTGGCAGAGATATTGGAGTGATTTGTCATTTCCTTTATCAGCTCATTTCACAGATGAGCAATTGTGGCAAACAGGGTTAAATGACTTGTCCAGGGTTACACAGCTAGTAAATGTTTGAAGCCAATTTTAAATTCATGAAGATGAGTCTTTCTGATCCCAACTCCAGTACTCACTGTGTCACCTAAGTGCCCCTATATAAGCAACCCTTCTATAATGTCCCGTGGCATCCAAAGGAAGATATTCCTTATCCTCTTTGGTTTTTATAAATAAATCCATATAATTCAGCCATTTGTCATATGCTTCTTTGTCAGACTAATTGTTGGTTTCATTCATGAGCATCTAGCCATCAAGGGCCTTTTGATTCCACTCTCAGATCTTAGAAGTTTCGTAGTCTCCATCCAAAAAGAAAACATTTTTGGTTCAACAGATCCAGAGGGAAGTACCTATTGCCAGCCTTTCCTACTATGGGACAAAATGATATCTGTCCCAAAATTTTTGCCATTTTTAAACCTATTTGTCTTCTTTCTAAAATCAATTATCAATTTTCTTCCTGTTTTTTGATTAAGAATGTATTAACTTTCCTCTAACACCAAGTGATAGGCCCTGTGATTTTTTTTTTAAATATGAACAAATTTTGGGAAGATACTTTCTAAATCTGTATTGTCCATTTGACAGTTCCAAAAATGTAAATTGAAACTGGACTGTGTAGGTATTCATTGATTTCAACTGATTCTTTCATTTCAGGTTGCCAATAAAAGTCTTAAAATATACAATCACAGCATTGTCCAAGATATATCCCTGTGTCTTCTCTAGAAGAAAATATTTACAAATATCTCTAGTCCATTCATTTGAATTAACTCTCCGATTCAAATTTGAAACCTCTAGCTTCAATCTTTCCTTGGCATATAACAAAAATTTTTGTGTTTATTACATCCAAATGATATTTTTATATCATTAGAGAAATATTACTCAAAATAAAGAAGTTATTTAATGTATTTGGGGGGAACCATCTTACTTGACATCATCTAGATATTTTGATAAGAAATACAGGTAATGGCACAATACATTTTCAAAAAATCATGATATGTTATGAACTTTAGGCTCTTTACCATCCTAGATGCCATTTTTTGATCATTCATTCAGTTTATCAGTGTCATATCTGAAATGTAGTGAACAAAACTGTACACAATACTTCAAATATATTC
This sequence comes from Sarcophilus harrisii, assembly GCF_902635505.1. Taxonomy (NCBI): domain Eukaryota; kingdom Metazoa; phylum Chordata; class Mammalia; order Dasyuromorphia; family Dasyuridae; genus Sarcophilus; species Sarcophilus harrisii. Next base: position 255,826,970 of record NC_045430.1, on the reverse strand, counting down.
TGATTGGAGCAGGATTATGGTAGAATTAACACTTCTCTAATCCTGTACAAAAAGGGCTCTTTAAAGCCAAGATAGCATTCACCTTGTGGGTGAATATTACACTGCTAACTCATAGTGAACTTAACATTACATAAAAATGCCAGGATCTTTTTCCAATGAGATTTTTTCTAGCCATACCTCTTTTATCTTGTTCTTATTTTTTAATTTAATTATTAAAATTTTAATTTTAAATTGTTAAATTTAAATGTTAAAATTCAAGTCCACAACTTTATATTCATCCCAATTACACTTAAATTTCATAGACTCAATATAATATTTTAACTTTATCAAGACTATTTTGAATTCTAACTTTGTCATCTACTGTGTTCATTATTCCTGTCATCTTCAACTTCTTCCAATTCATATCCAAATTATTCCTTTGTTTTAATTATCTTTCCCTTCCAAGTTTCCCAATCCCTCAACTGTGGAATCCCAAATTGGACATATCATTTTAGTGAGGGCCTAGTCAGTAAGAAATGTCAGTTAGAATTTTTCATCATGATTTCTACATATTCTCAAAATGAGATAACCAGATATCCTAAAATGAGGCAGATAATACTCATTTCTTTTATGTACCAGTTTTATGTATCAGTTCCATAAGGACTTAATGAAATATCCCACTCAAAGGCAGACTCTGCTCCTGATAACCCTTTTATTGTTCAGTGGCAATTTCTTTGCTAAATTCTTCATGACCACACTGTCCATTTTCCTAGAGTTACATAGCTAATAAGTATCTGAGGCTGCATTTGAACTCCGGTCTTTTTGAGTTCCGTATTCTATCCACAGAACCATCTAGCTGCCACTGGTTACATTGTAGGGAGGCTCTAAACTTTCAAGAGTTATTTTATGGTGATGTTAACTAAAATTAAGTTAACTCAATAGCAGGGCAGGAATTTTGTGTTACAATACTAAGCAATTTGTCAATTCACTGGTACAAAAGCCAGCATTGTAGCTTGGTGAACTCCAAGCTTTTGCACTGAATCAAAAGGAACCTTTGGAAAGCTTGGGGCTAAGGAAAGTCTCTGCAGAACAAGTGCTTTCTCCCCTTTCTACACTACCTAACTTTTGTCTCTGAAGCCCAACCAAGTAGGGTAGCTAGTTAGTTTAGTGGATAAAACCTGGAGTCAATAGGATCTGAGTTCAAATCCAGATTTAGACACTGATTATTAAATGTGACACTTACCCCTATTTGCCTTGGTTTCCTCATTTGTAAAATGATTTGGAGAAGGAATTGGCAAACCAATTTTTTGCTAAGAAAATCCCAAATAGGGTCACATGTCTGACTAAAATGACTGAAAAACAAAAAGTTCTAGTACTTAACATAGAACTGGACTGGAGAAGGTAAGGTTAGGAAATGCTTTTAAAAAAAAGATAAGGAGGAGGCTTTTCTCAGCTCTCATAGCTTTGCTTTGCTTTTTATCTGTCTTAGTAAGTTAGAAGTGAGCTCATTTTAACAGCAATGCTCTTGAAACAAAGTAATTGAAAACTCATCAATTGAGTGATGACTAAATAAATGATGAAATGTGACTCTAACAGAATACTTCTGTACCTAAGAAAGAAGTGACATAAAGAATGGAAACTCACTGATGCAAACTGATGCAAAAAAAGAAAGAAAGAAAGAAAAAGAAAAAACAATCAGAGCTAAGAGAGCAATTTATACAATGACTATCATACTGTAAATAAAAATTATTTTTAAAATTGCCATATCCACAAAAAGCAACAGAAATGACAATTCACATCCATTTCAATATGAAATTTTGAATGAGTTGTTTAATGAAAAATCAGATTACCAATCCTATTTTTAAAGTACTTTTAATTTCACATTTAATTCTAAGTCCTTCAAGACTGCAATATGGTTTCATAAATCTTCTATAAGGGGAGGGAAGTGAGGAGGTTATAGTGCATAAGTTTTGATGCAATTGTTTTCCTCCACTATCTCTAGTAATTAGTGTGATAACCGAAGTTATCAGTAAACAAATGCAGATTACTTGAGACAATAACCCATTTTTCTTCTTCTAACTTGTCTTCTGTTACAACATATTGTGTGTGTGTGTGTGTGAATACGTGTACATACACGTGCTCTATATTCCTCTAATTTTCCAGTATCACTTTTAATTCTGGTCTTCTCCATGCCCCCAGTTCCTACTCTTGTCAGCCAAGTTGATGTCATCAGGAATGTAAGGTGTGTACTCTTCAGTCTGTAGCCTAGAGTATATTTCAATATTGTTTGAAGTTCCTACAAAATTCGCCCACACTTAGTTTTGAATTAGGGTCTCCACAATTAAATTGATGGATGTAAAAAGAACTTTAACCACTTATATTGGTACATTTTTTCTGCAATATGGGGAAACCATTTATTTGTTTTTTTTTTTCTCTAACTCCTGTTCTTTGCCAAGGTCACAGCATGATAAACACATGAAGAAAAGAAAGCTCTAAAAAAATCAACAAGGCCTTTCTTTCTGTTGTCATGGTTTCTGTTGAAGCAGATTACCTGTGGCAACCCTATTTGGAAGATGTTTTGTTTGTTTGTTTTAAAAAATTCTTTCATTTCCATATTTGGGCTTAGTGGATTTGCCGACTGTATTGAAATTTAGAGAGTTTACTCTCTTTTCTTGTTTCCATTACTCATTTTGTTGCTCCTTTGGATTGAGTTCCTCTGAGATAATTTTCTCACTTATACGAGAAATGATGGTGAGATATCTGCAAGTACTTTGGTCTTCAATGCTGGACAAGGTCAAATGTACTACAGGTGCTCCATAAATGAAGTTTTTTTCCCCAACTTTTTCCTGATGTGTGAAGAAGCAAAGTAAAATGCACCCCCAGTTACCAAGAAAACATCACCACAAGGAAGAGGAGAACTACTACATTGTAACCTGGAGTCATGGTTGACAATAGATGAGCATTCAGGAGTGGATTCTAAGAATCCTATACCTAAGTAATTTTACCATATATCATATGTAATAGTCCTGATATAATTAACCCTAGCTTTCTATAAAACATTTTATAAAGAACATATATGAACTGGAAAGCATCTGAAGGAAGACAATATGGATGGTAAAAGACCTCAAAATTATGCCAGATGAGGACCAGCCAAGGAACTAGAAATGCACAGTTCAGAGAAAAGAAGACTCAAGTGAGGCATAATAACTGTCTTCAGATATTCACAAGGCTGTCTTATGAAAGAAGTATTAGATTTATTTGGATTCATACAAGAAATCAGAGCTGAAAGATATGTGGAGAAGTTTCAAAGAGGGAAATATTGGCTTGGAGTCAGGATGAAAAGAAAAACCATCCTAATGATTATAGTTCTCCAAAAGTAGAATGAACTGCCCCAGGAGCTCATGATTTAGCTCTTCAAATAAAGCTTAGATGAGCAAACATTCAGTATTTGGAGTGGAAATGTCTTCAGGTATTTATTAGGTTAAATGACCACTGAAGAATTTCAAATTCTGAAATTCTGTGATTTCTCCTTATAGAAGGTCTTCAAACAGAGACTCGATGACCAGTAGACAAGCTTGCTATGATGAGCTTAATAATCTTAGAAAAACATGGATAGACTTCCATGAAATAACAAAGAATGAAATAAGCAGAACTAAGAGAATATTTTATACAGTAACAACTGTTGGAATCTTTACAAATTGTTAAGCCATTAGAGTTGATAGAGACAATAATTATCTAATTTAGCATGGTTCAATATGATTGATTTGATCTTAGAAGGAGATATTTTGCAGGGACATTAGTACATTGTTGGTGGAACTGTGAATACATCCAACCATTCTGGAGAGCAGTTTGGAACTATGCTCAAAAAGTTATCAAACTGTGCATATCCTTTGATCCAGCAGTGTTACTACTGGGCTTATATCCCAAAGAGATCATAAAGAAGGGAAAGGCACCTGTATGTGCACGAATGTTTGTGTCAGCCCTTTTTGTAGTGGCCAGAAACTGGAAACTGAATGGATGCCCATCAATTGGAGAATGGCTGAATAAATTGTAGTATATGAATATTATGGAATATTATTGTTCTGTTAGAAATGACCAACAGGATGATTTCAGAAAGGTCTGGAGAGACTTACACGAACTGATGCTGAGTGAAACGAGCAGGGCCAAGAGATCATTATATACTTCAACAACAATACTAGATGGTGACCAGTTCTGATGGACCTGGACATCCTCAGCAATAAGATCAACCAAATCATTTCCAATGGAGCAGTAATGAACTGAACCAGCTACGCCCAGAGAAAGAACTCTGGGTGATGACTAAAAACCATTACATTGAATTCCCAATCCTTATATTTATGCCCACATGCATTTTTGATTTCCTTCACAAGCTAATTGTACAATATTTCAGAGTCTGATTCTTTTTATATGGCAAAATAATGTTTTGGTCATGTATACTTATTGTGTATCTAATTTATATTTTAATATATTTAACATCTAGTTGTCATCCTGCTATCTGGGGGAGGGGGTGGAGAGTAAGAGGGGAAAAATTGGAACAAGAGGTTTGGCAATTGTTAATGCTGTAAAGTTACCCATACATATAACCTGTAAATAAAAGGCTAGTAAATAAAATAAAAAAGTGAGAAAAAAAGGAGATATTTTGGGTCAGAAGTTGAAACAAGGTACTAAGTACAACTGATAGAAACGATGCTTGTGTTCACACCTTTCGAGAGCTCATAAGTATTTAAGTACTCAATGGAGTTCCTACGTTTGGGAGATTTCAGGTTTAGTATGAGATATCCTAATTTACACCTCCCTTAAGCCCTGCCTCAAGAAGGAAGAGTTAACCTTTGGGAGATCATATATATGGAGGAAGAAGCTCTTAGAGCTTAGAGGAATTTCTCCAGAACATTGACTGGGGTCAGAGAGGAGCACTCTGGGAGGAAGCCCACAAGCCCTCTCTCTGAGACAAGAGAGATTCATTTTTATTTTCCACCTTGGTGCTGGCTGGAGGCTGAAGAAAGCAGAGGCAGGAGCAAAGGACAAAGCTGCAAGAGCTCTTAGAACCAAGCAGAGAGATAGGCCTCTGAGCTAACCGGGCTATATTGAAGGACACAATAAAAAATCTGAATTTTTATCAACTGGCTGCAATTTTGGAGTAATTATAGATTGTAACTGAAACTAAAGCTGCCTCTAGAAAACCTCCCCAAGAAACCAGCTTTCTCCCAGAGAGAATTATCATCTTATTATCTTTAAAGAAGAAAAAACACCACCAACAACAATATTGTTTTAAGAATGACTTTGAATGGCAATTAGATGGCTGGATAGTACAAAGAGTACCAGAATCAGGAGTCAGGGGATCTGAATTCACATTCTTTTTTTTTTTTGTTTTGTTTTTGTTTTTGTTTTTGCTTTTTTTGCTGAGGTAACTGGGGTTAAGTGACTTGCCCAGGATCACACAGCTAGGAAGTGTTAAGTGTCTGAGACCAGATTTGAACTCAGGTTCTCCTGACTTCCTCTATCCACTGTGCCACCTAGCTGCCCCCTGAATTCAAATTCTTAAGTCACTTAACACTTACTAGCTGTATGACCCTGAGCAAGTCATTTAATTCTAGTGGCCTAAAAATTGACTTTGAATGAATGTCATTTTAACTATTATAAATAACCAAATTAACCACAAAGCACAAAGGAAGAAAGACATTATCTGCATCCAGAGAAAGAACTGAGAAATAGAAGTATGTATAGAATCACATACACACACACACACACACACACACACAGACACACACACACATTTGTGTCTAATTGTAGCCATCTTAAAGTGGGAAAAGGGAGGAAGGATAAAAGAGGGGAGATAAATTTACACAATAATTTTATTATACATTTAAAAGGAATAGCAAGTTGTACATAATAAATTTGCAATTTCATGTGCAATCATCTTTTTATTATATTATGTTAAGGAAATGTTTGTTTTATCCCACTAATTAAAAATATTTTAATGAGGATTCCGAATGGGGAGAGGATGAGAATATGGGTTGGATTAAATGGCCACTGACTGAAATGTGTTTCAATTGTGAAATTCTATGATTGTATAATCCTGGTATCTAATGTCTCATGTAGGTTTTCTGAAGGTTTAGGAACTTGGGGATGCTACTCCTTAGGAGAGGGGAGATGCGTTTCATGCAAAGAATTTTATAGCATCTTTAAGAGATCTGGAACTAAGCTGTGAAATGGATACCATTAGATTCTTCTGTTCTGCCTTAGTTATCCCACCTTATCTTAAAGATCTTCATAAAAATTCACATCCCCTTTTAAAATCCTCCTTTTATTTACCTGCTTTTATCATTCTACCAATTTACCTTCTATTTCTCTTCTTCTACTTTTTTGAGAGAATGTGAAGGATAAATGATACCGAGTAGAAAATATTCAGGACCATGACAATATCATCATGAGCTAGGAGACTAATGTAGAATCATGGCTTTAAATCTGAAAGGGATCTCCCAAATTTCCTAGGCCAATTCCCTCACTTTATAGGTGATAAACTAAGGCAGAGAAGTGAAGATACATTCTCAAGGTCATACAGGTCATGAGTATCAGAACTAGGATTCTGTCCAAACCTGCCCATCTGGTCCACCATATTTGGTATGCATTTCATAGGCCACCGACTCTTGCTAGAAGTAAATTTTGAGCCTGGGGACTGGCATTACATAATTATCTATATTATCTATTAATTAATCAATTAACACTAAAATATTACTATAACAGGATATAAGATATGAAATATCTTACTGTTTCTAATCTGAACTTGTCATCTTCATATCCTAAGCAACCAGATAAATGAGCTCTTAGTTTTGCCATCCCCTTGCTAATTGTTATATGTATAACATTATGTATAAGGTTAGATTCTTAAAGTAGCTCATCTTTTCAAGATGTCATGAGAATAACATATATATGTATCACATAATATGTCAGAATAAAGATGTAAAAGTTCTGCATTTTAATGTAGTAGTAAACTTCACTTTGAGAAATCAACAAGATAGACTACTTTCTCTAAGAATTAGGAAATACACACACATACATATATATATTATATATGTAATGTATAAAAGCATATGTGTGAATGATTGACTTCCAAGTGTTTCCAATAGATTATACAGGCTCTGGGTGTGTTTTAGTAATAAATTCTCACAATTAAGTGAATGATTTCACAAGCAAAACCGTGTAAACAATTGTAAAGAAAATTATAAGTCATTTTCCCATTTTGAAATCTCTGCCTAATAATATAAAGAAACTCAAGTGCTTGTTTATCAACCTGTTGATGGCTTCATCCATATTTGGTTAGGGTTCAGATAAAAATAGAAAGTGGAAGAGCTATATAAAAACTGAAATTCTCTGAACTGAACTTATCAGTTCTTAATTATATGTTCTTGTAGCTCTGTCAATAATAAGATTAGTTCCATAAGGTTTAGCTGGTTTTCACAGAACTGGTTACTGGAAAACCAAATTTAGGAGATTGTATTCAATTGTTTTAAGTCCTTATTACTAGCAGATTTTAGCAGTGATAAATAGGGAATCTCTGCAATGACTTGGAGCCAGAGAAGTGGATCTAGTCGGAGGAATCCATTCCAGAGCTGCTCTAAGAAAGAATCCTATTATAGAATTTCCAAGGGAAAATGTTTCCAGAGACCAGATGGGACAGTTGGGACTTAAGATAAAATATCCTGATTAAATGGACATTTGGCTGGGTTATCAGGAACAAGGAAATGTGATATTATTTAATGTTGAAAATCATTATCGTATTACTTTGACGTTAATGCTTTATGGTATTTAAATTTGCCTGCAAGAAGGGTATGTCCTAATTTCTTAAATAATAATCCACAGGACAGGGAGGCGACTTCTCACTTTCAGAATTTTAGATGTCAGGCTGCTTCTTATCTGCACTTCTGCCTTGCCCACCCTTGTGTTATTGAACAGAAATCAACTTAGAAAACTTTCTCTAGTTTTTGTCTCTTTCGATTTCCACAGTTTCACCACATTTGCAACAAGGGCCCTCCTTTTGCTGTGAAATATCCCATCTATCGGCATGAGGATTTGATGTTTTGCCTGGGAATGGGAGATGGTTTGCCTGGAGAAAAGAAGACTCAGGAGGGATGTTTTGAGCTATCTTCAAGGATTTAAAGGACTGTTTTGTGGAAGAGGGATTAAATGTGTTTGGCCCCAGAAGGCAAAAGTGGGAGTTCTGGGTGGTAGTAGCAAAAAGGCAAAATCCAGCTTGATGTCAAGGGGAAAAAAACCTTCCTAAAAATTCATGTAGTTCAAAAGTGGAATGGACTACCAAGAAATGGCTTCCTCCTCATTGGAGGTCATTAAGCAGAAGTTAGATGGCCACTTGTTGGACACTTGAAACGAGATTCTTTGGAAAGCTTGTGCCAGACTAGATGGTCACCAACGTCCCTTTCAAAGCTGAAATCCTCTGTTTCTCTGATCCGGATACCTGATGCCTTTTATATGCATTTTCTGTCCTTTTAGGAACTTTGGGCTTATTACTATTTGGGGTGGGGAAAATTCATTTCATACAGGGAGTTGTGTAGTATCTTCAGGGGATCTGGGACTAAGCAAACAGCAGTCCTATTCAAAGAAACCCGTGTTAACAGGGAGCCCAGTTATCCATCAATGTGCCACAAAAATTAAAATGTCTTTTCTAACAGCAGTTGAAACACTGTGGGCAATGAATTCTTAGGGGGTGGCAAAATAGATGAAATCCAGTCATCACATTTTATGGCAGATCTGCTACTTGATGAGGTACAAATGGAGACAAAAAATATGAGGGAAAAGCCCATCTTCAAGGAGAAACTAATAATTTATAAAAGATGTGCTGGAATTATAAAGCCCAACAAAAAAATGAATGGTGAGGCAACCATGGCTGGCAAGACTGCCTGTCCTCCTAACACTTCGGATTGGAACAAAGGGCATAGCCTGGGTGATGAAAAGCAAATTTCCATCAGACATAAGGAAACATATTTTCACGCAGTGTCTCACAGAGGCATGGAGAGGCCACCTACCAGGTAAACAAAAATGTTGCAGCCATTTTGCAAACTAGGAGACACGGCTGTGAAGGATTTTCTCTCCTAAAGGCTTTCTTTTTGCTCCAAAAGCATTTCTGCAAAAGGAGTGGACGCATCCAGCCACGTCTTCATTTTGAACCCCACAGTCAACTGCTGTTCAATATTCCTGGGCCCACCACCCCTGGAGTGATTATAAGCTTAAGCACTGCCATGAGAGGGCCCAAGTCAACAGCTGTAGTGATCATCCCCCCACTTCCACTTATTTTTTGAAGTTACAAAGTGAAAAAATCATCCATATAGAAATGCAGCAATGTTGCTATTCCCCAGTTCCATATCACGGCAGCTAGGTGAGCCCGTGGGGAGAGGGCTAGAGGCAGGAAGCCTAGTCACTTAACATCAAAGTTTTCTCATCTACAAAATGGGGATAGTATAGAAATCTGTTTGGCACTATTGCACCCGTATCATAAAACCTGTATCAAATTGCTTGCCCTCTCAATGAGGAGGGGGAGAGAGGATGGAGAAAATTTGGAACTGAAATTTATTTTAAAGAATATTTAAAATTATTTTGACATATAATTAGAAGGGGATAAAATATTAAATTGCCAGTTCACTGCTCTCCCCCCAAACCACACCAACATCAAGTTGCTTCTTCCTATACTTATGTCGTGGAGGATGTTAAGAAAACAAACCCTGTGTCCTTTTGTCAAGATGAAACTTGTCTCTGTTAACCTGGTCCAGAGAGTCGATGCCTGTAAAGCCCTGGATTGTTGTGAGGATGAAATGAGATAATATTTGTAAAGTACCTGCCACATCCAGGTGCATATACAGACACATACAAATCATAGGCTCTCTTAATTCTTCTGCTTCCCCTCTCAATTATTCTCTGTTTGTAGAGATATAGAGATGTAGCATGTTTGTGTATATTTGTTTCCATGCTGTCTCTCCCCTTAGATGGAAACCCTTTGAGGGCAAGGACGATTTTTTGCCTCATTTTTGTACCCCCAGCACTTAGCACAATGCTTGTCAAATAGTAGGTGTTTAATAAATGTTTATTGATAAATGAATATACAAAGTAGGCTAGATAAAGAACAAATAGGAAATAATTAAAAGAAGGAAGTCACTGGAATTAAAAGAGATTAGCAGAGGCTCTGGATCATACATTTAAATCTAGAAGAGACCTTAGTCTAATCTATTCCTTTTACAGCTGAAGCTAAGTGGATAAAGGTTAAGTTGACTTATGCAAGATCACATATGTACTAAGTGATGGAACTAGGATTTGAAACTTGCTGTTTGAAGCTAAATCCAATAAGTTTTTCATTGTGCTATATTGTCTCTTTAGTCCAACTCCCTGTTGGGGAGTTGAGAAAAATTGCGACTCATCCATCTATCAACAGAAAAACAGTAATTAGCAAATCTAGTATTCATTAGGGCAGATAGGTGGAGTAGCTGACAGAATGATGAGACTGGAGTCAGGAAGAACTGTGTGCAAATCTGGCCTTAGACACTAATTAATTGTATGACCCTGGGCATGTCATTGTTTCCCTCAGTTTCTTCACCTGTGAAAGGAGCTGGAGAAGGAAAGGGTGAACTACTCCTAATCTTTGTCAAGAAAACCCCCAGTGGAGTCATGAAGAGTTGTACATGACTGAAATGACCAAAAACAACAGTAAAAAAATTCAATTGCCTCCACATCCTCAGTTCTTTCTACTGTATCACACCACCTCTCCACTGAGTAGGTAAGTAAAGATACAGATATTCCAGTGATACTAGGAAATGTGTGATAAGCAATGAAACAGATTTTTGACAGAAGTTGGGGTATGATGGAAAGATGATCTTGTCATCCCACAAACATAGGCATTGGGATAGTTATAGATTGTGGACCTGCAATTTCATTGGTAGAGGGAACTCTCGGTTGAAGAAAAACACTCTACACAGATCCTCTAACAGTGGGAGTAGTAACTGATAAACAGTGAGAGAAATAGTTAGTTCAAAGCTTCACTTATGATATATACCAGTGATGTGATCCTGAATCCGAAAAGAATTTTTAATCTCTTCATCTCTAAGAAACTCTCTAAGGTTATAAAATCATCTCTCAATACATGAACAAAGAATTAAAAAGTTATAGGGACCATCTGTAGGATTTGAGTCTTATATGGTACCTATGTGAGATCAATGAATTCCCTCAAGATGCCAACATTTAACTCACCCTAAGCTTCTTTTGGAAAAGTAATTATATTTCAGTACAAGGATAAGGTTTTGAACTACAAAAAACAAACAATCACACTATGTTGGGGAGACAAATAAAATGCACTATAAATTAAAAGATTTTGATTGCTCATAAATTGGAGCTGTTATTCCAAGTTATAAGTGTTTGAGTTTTCATTTATGAAACCATACTCCACTAGTTGATTGCCATGTTACTTACTGGGAGTCACAGGAAAAAACCTAAGCTGTAATATAATTTCACTGTAAGTTTGGAATGGGTTTTGAGTTTCAAAGAATCAAGGCAGGTAAAGCAAGAATTATGCCATTGGTTCTGGGCATTTCTAACATGCTTGTTCTAATTAGAATGTTATTTCTTCAGGACTTGACACATATCAACCTTCTGGACCAGGTTAACAGAGACAAGTTTCATCTTGACAAAAGGACATAGAGTTTGTTTTCCTGACATCCTCCAAGACATAAATATAGGAAGAAGCAGCTTGATGGGGTGGTTTGGGGGAAGAGCAGTTGTGAAGTCCGTGTCAGCTCCCTGTTGACCTCATGATCAGCCAGAGTCAGGATCAGCAAAAGTCCTTAGGCTTTGTGGGGAGAAGTAAAGGAGATGGACGAAACTGCCACAAGCTCTCCACCTACCGGCTGTCCTTCTCCTCATCCTCCTCCCAAGTGACTCTGGCTTGTCTTACTCCACTCCTTAATCCCTCTGTACACACCAAAAGATTGAGCCTGTACAGAATAGTGGGAAGGGCCATTTTCCAAGCATGTGCTAATAGAGTATTGTCCGATAGATAATTAGCCTTAAGTGTTTGGTTGTCTGATTCCAGTGCACCTATTCAGAGTTTCATCCCTTTACAAGCAGTGAACTGAAAATAAAAAGATCTGGATTTGAATCATGACTTTGCCATTTATGTCTTTGGTGAATGACGACAACCTCTTTGAACATTGTTACCTCATTTGTGAGATGAGGAGGCAATATTGGAAAAACCATGGTATAATAGACAAGAAGCCTTGACAAACTTTGATGAAAAAATAATTAGAGGGGAACTAGACAATCTCTAGAGTCCATTGTGGATCTATATCTTATCAACTAATCTCAAATTAAGTGATAATTTTCCACATAAGATCCTAAGTAATCATTCAGTAATTCTCTTCTCCATTAATCTCTTCTTAATCTCTTCTCCATTTAGTCACCTCAGTATAGTCAACACCATAATTTTCAAGCTCAACTTGTACATCATCAGCATTTCTTGATGACATGAATTAACATATTCCTAAAGATTTTAATCAGAAATTTAAATATTGTGAGAATCTGAGCATAGTTTGTACTCTGTGTTTTAAGACACTGGAATTGTAAAGCTGCCTTTTACCTTTCTCTATATGTGGTAAGAACTGTGCCTGGATCATAGTAGGTGATCAATAAATGTTTATAACCTCTTAGATCACTAATTAACAACTTGACAGCTTGGGGACTTTGATGGGTCCCTTTGCCTCAAAATCTGGGTATTCCCTCCAAACATCACAATAATGTTGCCATACTAGTCTATCCTCTGTGGTTTTTGTGAATGTTCTCCAGAGAACTTTTTGGAAGGAATCTATCCAATATGCATCCTAAAGTCTTTGACCAAGAATGGAAAACAATGGAACTCATTGAGTATCTATCAGTTATCACTCCTCATAACATAACCAGTCCATTTCTCTCATCATAGATTTACACATCATAATAATTAATATGTATGTGCGAGCACTTAATATATTATTAATATAATCATAGAAATGAACTGCATGAATGATTAAAAAAATAAGACTTAGATGGACAAAAAGAGAGAGAGGTAAAGGATTTGTCATTTTGTTGGTGTTAGGAAACTCTTCTACCAATGAAAGTTGGCACCTTATCAGGATCTTATAGTCTTAGAGAGCTACTTAGAACACCAAGAGATTAAATAACTTTGCAGTTGGTCACTATTGGTCACAGAGTCAGTATGTGTCTGAAGAGGCACTTGAACCCAGAATTTCCTCATTACAAGGCCAGCTCTCTATCCATTATGCTTCGTTCTTTCTAATAATAAGAAAAGGCCCCCTCAAATATGATTATTCTAATAGTAACCAAGTCTGGGGAATAATATATTCAGCTATCTTTTAAAACACAGGTGTATATCATTAGTTTAAAAGAGGCTTAGTTTACTGGTTAGTTGAATCATATTCCAATTATATTTCAGTACAATGATAAGGTTTTGAACTACAAAAAAAAAATCACACTGTGTTGGGGAGACAATAAATGCCACATTTATTTATTTATTTTTTTGTGAGGCAATTAGGGGTAAATGACTTGCCCAGCATTACACAGCTAGGAAATGTTAAGTGTCTGAGGTCAAATTTGAACTCAGGTCCTCTTGACTTCAGGGCTCTAGTTGTCCAAGGCACATTTACTTTAACAAATACTTAATACTCAATAAAATAAACATAGGCAAGGTTTTGTGACTTCATCAGTGTGAGTACTTTCCACCAAAAAGAAATAATTTTATCCTCTGTAATTCTTATGTCTGAATTCCCACAAATTCTCCATAGAGAATCTGCTTTTGAAGTCACCTCCAATCCCTTTAATATCTGGTGAAGATCAAGATTCAGGTTATCCATATACTTCAATAAATGGCTGGTCCTTGCCTAGATATACTTGAAGTCTTTTATGTCACTTCTTATGCATGATTCAGCTTTAGTAAATACTATTGACTACTTGGGCCTACCACGTATTTTACATTGACTTTGGTTTGTTAGAAATGTGGATGAGATTGTGTCTTTCCATGATTCATGGTCATACAGATTTATCGGAGGAATGTCTGATGTCATAGAAATGGGCTTTTGTGGCAAAGTAAAGTAGGATCATACATTGTATACATTTCTCGCTGAATTCCATGACAGAATATGTGATCTGCTATAAAACAGTTTTTTTGTTGTTGTCATTCAGTTGTTCTAGTCTTGTTTGACTCTTTGTAGCCCCATTTCAAAATTTCTTGGCAAAACTACTGGAGTGGTTTGCCATTTCCTTTTCCAGTTCATTTTCCAGATGAGGAAACTGAGACAAAGAGAGTTTGATTTGCTCAGAGTCACACAGCTAGTATGTGTCTAAGGTCAAATTTGAACTCAACAGGTCCTCCTGAGCACAGGCCTGAAATTCTATTCATTGAACCACCTAACTGCCTTTTCTGAGGCCTGTGAATTATTTTCTCAAGCTTTTATATGTTATCCTTTATATGTACATGGACTATTCCTGTAAAAATTCTAAACATGAGAAAATGACAGAAAGATAAAGGCAAAAAGTTTACTAAGTATTTTCCTAATAACAACTCTATGAGGGAATACTATTATTCCCATTTTAAAGGTAAAGAAACCAAAGTTATGAAAGATTAAGTAATTTGCCCAAGATCACCCATGTAATAAGTGGCAAAATCAGGGTTCTTTCCATAGCCATAAACTATAGTTCATCTTTCTCCAAGTTAAGAAGCCAAGATCACTGATTTGGAGCTGAAAGACACTTTATCCAACACTTCTCTCCCTACACTTTACAGATGAGGAAATTCCCATTTGTCCCAAATCACATGGCTATGAATATCACAATTATCTGTAAATCCAGTACTTTTTCACTTTACACCTAGGTTCCTCCATCATATCACAACACTGTACATGAGCAAATCCAAAATGTGGTGCAAATTTTGCATCTGAGAAAGTCAAGAGCAAAACAGGAAACTCTCCCTTCAAATGGGGACTTTCACCCAGCAGTTATAGGTTGCTATCTCTGGAGTACAAATATGTATTTGTGAGGTCCCATATAGGGTAATGACGAGGTCTGGTCTGAAATTACACATACAATATGGGATGGCAGAGTTACTGGATCACAGAATCATTACTAGATTGTGGTGACATCATCCTGAAATTCACAACACACTCTAATTTTAACTGCTGTTGAGCATTTTACCCAAAATGAGTCTGATGAAACATTGATTCCCATGATTCATGAAGTTCTGAGTTTAAGATTTATAGCAATTCAGAGAGGAATGATGAAAAATGAGGGACTGAGCCTAAGACCATATTAACAATGACATTTTAAAAAACTTAACAATTGTTAAGTTAAACAATAATTTAACAAATAACACTTTGTTTTGAACAGTTACTTCAATTCCTCTCTTTTTCAGGAAAAATCAGATCTCAGTGGCTTGAATTCTATCCCATATTTTATATTGACTCCTAAAATATTTCAAATCATATGGAAAGAAAAGTTTTTTGTAACTTTGAAAAAAAAAAACAGTTGTCACAGCGGATAGAGCACCAGCCCTGAAGTCAGGAATACCTGAGTTCAAATCTGACCTCAGACACTTAACATTTCCTACCTATGTGACCCTGGACAAGTCACTTAACCCCAAATTGCCTCAGTCCCCCCCCCCCAAAAAAAAACAGATATCATAATGACGGAAATTTGACATTCTATTAATTAAAAGTTTCACTAATAGAAGCAATTAATTTTTTGGTGTTGCTTTCCCCACCCAAGTTGTTCTATTAAGTCAATTCACTATTTCACAGTGTGCCAAGAAGAAAAAGGTAACTGTGCATCTTGAAGAAGTGAACCTCAGCTTTGTAAAGAGAGAATCCAACTGCAAGTAATGCTAAAGTCCAGAATCAGAAAATCTCCTCCCAAAAATGACATTATAGAAGAGAATTTTCCACTTGGGCAGCATAGAGCACTGGGTCTAGAATCAGGAATACCTGATTTTAAATCACACATTTGCTTGCTGTGTGATTCTGTTTGCCTCAGTTTCCTCATCTGCGAAATGGTGACAATGGCAGCCCTAACTACCACAATTAATGGAGATGAACTAATAGTAAAGTTACTTACCACAGTGCCTGTCACATAGTAAGCATCACATGTTAACTATTATTATTATTTAATATTCATTTTTAATTTATGGAATAAAACAAACATTTCTATAACATGGCAAAATAAAAAATATAATTGCTCATGGAACTGCTCATGGACAACTTGAAATTCCTTTTAAATATATAATAAAATTATCATGTAAATTTTTAAACTTTTCCCTTCCCCCTACACATGGCTACAATTACATGCAAATGTACATGCATACACGTGTGGTAAAGTATTCTATACATTTATTTATCAGTTCTTTCTGAGTATGCAAATACTATTTCCTTCATATGTCCTTTGTAGCTATTATTATTAATGAAATATTGTAATACTTGATTAATGAATAATGACTTAATTAATTAATTATTAATCAATAATGAATTAATGAATAATAAAATAATGAAAATTGTAAAGTGCTCAGCATAGTGTGTGGCACATACTAGGCACTATATAAATACTAACTCTCATTTTATTATTATTGAAATAATATCTGTAAAATACATAGTATAATATCTGGTACATAATAGGCATTATATAAATGTGTGGGTTTTTTTTTCTTCTCTTCCCTTTCCCTTGACAAACTACTGAGATATGTGACATTTAATGACTGAATGGCTAAACCTTTAGAAGACTAAGAGAGAACTCTATCATTTTGTCATCAGTACAATTTATAAGGGGAAATGTACAAGGCAAAGGTCTGTTCTCTATCCGAGCCATATTCCAGACTTCTTTTGCTCCTAATTTCAAACCTAAAGTCAGAAATGTGAAATAATTTAAAGCTATTCTCATCTCCAACAGTGTATTCAGAGAGAAGTGCATTCAATGCCATGAAGACCCCTCCTCACTCTAAAATCTGAAAGGTAATTTTCTTATTGGTAGTCTCCTTAAGAAACTCAACACATCAAAAGATAAAAAAGATTAAAAGAAAAACCCTCTATCATGAACGTGAGCTGTATTTCTGTGAAAAACAAGTGAACAACTTGGTTGCACTTTTTGTGTAATAGTTGTTAAAATCTATTCTGTGATAAGGAACACAAGTTCTGTTTTTTTTTGTTTTTTTTTTTTTAAAGAAGGGGAAAAAACCACCAACTCTGGAAATTCTATATTCAAAGCAGGTGGTTGCTAGGGAGTTGCTAAGAGGAATATGTAAATTACAGGTGATACCTTTCCAGCTGTTCCAGCCAGGAGGCTGTAGGGAGGGACCAGGTAAAAAAGTTGGAGGGAATGACTTTATAGAATAGTATTTAGTACTTCTAGTATGGATCCAGGTTTCAGTGAACAAAGCTTCCAGCTAATGCAGAGAAAATTCAGAGAAAAAAAAAACTGATGGTATTTTTTTTAGTTAATTTGGAAGAAATCAGGATGTTTCCTCAGGTCATTAAAGCTACAGGTTATAGAAAATGAGCTGTTAAGGGGTTTTGATGTCAGAGGTTAAAATTGGAGTCTGCCATATTCTCCAGGAAGGTTCATATATAAAAACATTCCTGGAACAGATTTATTGGATTACGGAGTTGAAACTGTAAGAGAATGCAGAAGGTCTCAGCCCTTCATGAATTCTTACACTCTATACTTACTATTCTCTGACCAATGTCTACACCATGCTTTTAATTAAGGAAATTTCTGCTCTCCAACCCTACCATTATAACAAATCTATCACAAGAATCTCCAAATCACTGGACCTAAAGGCAAAGGTTCCATTCGATCAGCCCTTGGCTGTTTTATCAGTCAGGTATCCATTAGATTTAAGAAATGGGAGCTGGTGTGCTATAATATTTAATCAGTAATTAAGGGTCTTGAGAATATACTCATATATTTTTCATAGCTTCAAAACAGAGGTGCCATTTCCTCAAGAGAAAAGAAAGGTTGGTCAAATAGTAAGTAAGGATAATCAATGGGAAACCTTACTGGTATCCTCAAAATTCCAAGAAAAAGAGAAAAAAAACTTCACTATGGTGACTAGACCTCCTATGATAAACCAATGAAAAACTATGGACAAAGAGCCACCCAGAATGGACAGTAAAGGATGTGTTACAGTCTGCATTATGAGAGGGAAGGCCCACATTTATAAGACTTCAGTTTAATTTGAACACTTGAGTATTACCTTGGAGATTTGCCTATGTCTCAAGGTATTTTCAATTTGACATATATTTATTAGGCACCTGGGCCTTATGTACACTCTACGCAAGGCACTGTGGTAGGTAGATGTTATTTTATGGAGGAACTGCTCTTAATCAGAACAATATTGATTTGGGACTCAAATGCAGGAGGAGTCCTTCACTTGCTGCATTCTATAGAATATGTGGGTGGTGTAGTGGCTAGAATTCTGGTACTTGATCCTGATCAGAAAGGCCTGGACTCAATACCTGTTAAATGACTCTGAGCAAATAAACTCTATCTGCCTCAGTTTCCTCAACTGTGAAATGAGAATAATAATATCACCTAGCTCCCAGAATTGTTGAGAAGATAATATTAGACAATATCTCTGAAGTATGTCATAAAACTTAGAAGTGCTATTATTGTTCATATAATTTATCATCAGTATTATTACAACTTCACAGAATTTTTCAGAGTTGTTTACAGAAATAATGTTTGTAAAAGCTTTTTATAAACTTTAAATACAAATGCATGCTATAAAACAAAGTGGGGGAGAGAAAGTGTTTAAGTCAATGCTTCATTGTTGTAGAACTATCTGATTTCATGCATGTGGGTATTTCTCCATCTTCTGTAATTATGCCCCTTGTCTACCTCATGGAAGGTCACATATCTGCATGAGTTTCTGTGGCTAAGCAAATTTCCTCCCAAATGGGCAAGCCCTTGGTGAAGCAACCCTCCAAACTTAGGTGAGTTGGCTTTTAGACAACAAAGTAATCTCCAACACTAGACCCTTCTACCTTGGCAGAACTAACCAATGCTAGCTAGTTTTACCAACAGGAGGGCCCTTCAGAACTTCAAATTACCTCCATAAGGTAATGAAGCACCAGAGCACCAATCGATGAGTTTTAAGTCAAATTTTATTTTAAATGCATCAGGGAGACCTCAGGTGAAATGTTATAAAACTAATAAATTGGTTTCATTAGTTCAAATTTTTTGCATATCTTAAAGCAAGTCAATGGGGATTGAGAGTTTTCCTAATTTTACGAGCATATCAGGAGATTATATTTCAGACAATAACCCATCTACATTATATAACTTTTACATTAATCATTTAATAAGCATTTTTCAAGTACTGGTTATATATAGCATTTTCTTTTTGATTTTACCCTTCCAGCTTCCCTCATCCTAGTAGGGGAGGTACCCAGAAGGCAGCTGGCTACTCATCCATTCAGGATTCTATTGGCTGGGAACTCCATAGGATTTTGGTTTGTCATATAAATATATGTTTAGTTAGATTTCTTGTAAAGATCTCCATGTTTTATTCTATTAAAAAATCTTTGGAACTTTAATAATAATTTATTTTTTTCAAACCTATGCATTTTATACACTTAAAAATATATCAAGTTGAAGAGTTTGCAATTTACCATAAATTCAATTCAATTCAATACACACTTATTAAACACCTACTATTTGTCAGGAATTATGCTAAGTTTTGGAAATATAAATAAGAAAAAGAAAAGTAGCTCCTGCCTGAAAGGAGCTCCCAATCTCACGGGGGAAAACAACATGCAAAAAGAAACTGGAAAGAGCTGCTGGACAGGGTTGGGGAGAAAGAGACACCAGGAAGTATCTTGTTTCATGAAACCAAGCAGAACTGCAGAAGAAAAGGTGATAGAGAGTTACTAAAGATGTGTGAGCAATGCAGTGGTGCAATCAAACCTGTGTTTTAAGATGACATTAGCAGCTGCATTTAGGTTGCATTGGAGAGGGGAGAGACTGGTAGCAGGAAGATCAATTAGGAAGTACAGCAATAAACAAGTAAAAAAGTGATGGAGTCTCAGTGAGGTGGTGGGTGTGTGAATAAACAGAAAGAACCATGGGAGTTCTGTCAAGGAAGCAGTGAAGAGAATTGCCAAGACTTAGAAATGGATTGGATATGGTTATGGGGGTGAGTGGAGGGAGGTTAATAATGATGGCCATCATTATATTACTGTTTTTTCAATCAATCATTCCCTTCACAGCCTTTTTGTGAAAATACAAACTTATCATTTGGATTCTACTTGGTGGTTTAAGCCTTTTAAGTACTTTCTCATCAGTTCTTTAAGATGCTTTCTTTGGCAACTCCTGTTTATTCTTTCCCCCAAGGTTTTATTCAGAGAATAATTCCTTAGTACCTACAGCCATTTGGCTCGGAAACAGGGTTGGAGCTTTCGGTGGGCCTCGATTGATTTTGTGGGATATGGGTAACTTGGGAGAGTCCTTGAAAAATGATGGTGCCTGGGGTAACGTGTGCTGTTGGTTTTGTGAATTAGCACCTCAGAAACAAGATCATAAAGGATGAGCTCCTGATGGCTTTTGTTCAGAACATGGTGTGTGAAGGAGAGAAGCAATGTTCAATTTTTGGTTCAGCAATATTTGATGCTCTGTCAGCACTATCCAATTTTTAGGCTCCAATTCGAAAGTGATGACCCAACAAATGCTTTTCACCAATGCTTCCCTACTTGGATGCTATAGAGAAAGTAGCTAGAAGAAATTGGTTGGCATCCTTGACCTCAAAAATGACTTACTTACTATTGAGTCACCTGGGATTCGCAAGCCATTCACCACCCAAGCTCACTCCCTGACATTAAGGCAAGCGGAAGCTGGGACTTCACAGTCTTACCTTCAGCCAGAGGTTAGAAGCTTTCACTTTATCACAGAGTACCAAGGCTACTTGGATCTGCTAGGATACGATAATGGCTTGTTTCTCTGTCCTTACCAAGCTAACCAAGAGGCAAGCTTCTTTGAGCAGTTCACCAAGTAATGATACTCCCTATTATAAGACAAAAAAATCCTGTCCAGGCTAGTATAAAATTTACAAGGCTTAGTCAAGAAAAGCAGCAATTATAGGAAAAGAAGGACAGAGCATGGGACTATCCAAGACATGAGTTTTTAATCTGGAGACAATAAACTTTTTAAAAAAATCTTTGGAACTTTGCTTAATAATAATTGCTTTCGTTTTCAAAGCTATGTATTCTATACATTTAAAAATAATAATTGGAAAATGAATCCAGAGGCTACATCTGATTTCTGGTCACAGGGTATGAGGGGAAGGGACAGGGGAGTGTTGCCGGGAGAGGAGGAGAGGATATTCTAAGGAAAGAAGTCTTTTTTTTTTTTTCATTTTTATTTTCAGTTATAAATTCTCTCTCTCCCTCAACTGCCAACGCCCATTGAGAAGGCAAACTATATCACTCGTTATGCATATGAAGTCATGCAAGAGCCAGATAAATCTTAAGATCACAGTATTTAACTATGTAGCACGGTGGGTAGTGCATCAGTGGAATTAAAAAAACCTGAGTTCAAATCTTACTTCAGACACTTATTAGCTGTGTGACCCTGGGCAAGTCACTTAACCCTGTTTGTCTCAATTTTCTCATCTGGAAAAGGTGATGGAGAAGATGGAAAATCACTCCAGTATCTCTGCCAAGAATATTCCAAATGGGGTCACAAAAAGTCAAATGTGACAACATTTAAAACTAGAAAGAGAGCTTGGAGATTTAGACCAATTCCTCTTATTTTATAGATGAGGAAAATGGGGGCCCTGAAAGGAGTCTATCAAGATCACACAAGGAAGATTCTGAAGATTATAACCAGTGCCTTTCAGTTTATAGCATGAAATGCAATCACATCTACAAATCAACCATTACACCCTCACTAAAGTAGCAGACCTCAATCCAAAGCACCTTATTTATATTTCCAAAACTTAGCATAATTCCTGACAAATAGTAGGTGTTTAATAAGTGTGTATTTGATTGAATTGAATTTATGGTAAATTACAAACTCTTCAATTAGGATTTCCTAATTTTAGAAATTCTGATGGATTCCTTCATAGTTTTGCTGGGAAATCACTGCAGAGATGGACATTACAGGCAATAGAGAGCTGGATTTGGAATCAGAAAGACCCAAATTCAAATCCTGCCTCGGATCCTTATGAGATGTGTGTCTTTAAGCAAGTGACAACTTCCAAGAACCTGCTTTCTCATCTATAATTTTTTGTGTGTGGCTGAAGCAATTGGGGTTAAGTGATTTGCCCAGGATCACACAGCTAGGAAGGGTTAAGTGTCTGAGCCCAGATTTGAACTCAGGTCCTCCTGACTTCAGGCCGGGTGCTCCGTGTGCCATTTAGCTGCCCCCCCTCATTTGTAACTTGAAGTGATTGAACTTGGTAGCCTCTGCAAAGCCCGTCACCTTGAATCCTTCCATATCTGAAAAAGAATGTGCCTTGGTTGTGTTGGTGCCTTAGTCAAGAGAAAGTGCACAATATCAGCTACTAAGAGAGTGATGCTCCTTGATTAAATCCCAGTGGTTTACGTACATATTGGAGTAGCAAGAGGAGGCTGGGGGGCTAATCTAAGATGAGCGATTTACTCAAGCAGTGACCTCTGATGAGACCTGATCCCAGACAAATTGTGGGATCATGCTACACGCTAGGGATCAAAAACAGTAGGATCTCACAATCTAACAGGAGATACAACTTGCAAACACTCAAGAACAACACACGTACAAAATAAATTGGAGGAACCTTAGAGGGAAGGAATTGGCTTTGGGTGAGCATCCCTGTTCTTTATGCTCCCCATGACCTATGGGAGTACGAGGCCCTCGCCTCCATCCATCTCTGTCTTTCGACGAGGGCTGGAGAAATCCGGAAGTGGCTGGCGTGCACTTAGCCCAGTGTCATTTCTGCATCGTCAGCTTCCGAGGCACTGACACCTGTCTTGCTCCATGTACTGGATTCCTGAAATAGTAGAGTAATGTTTTTCAGGGACTTTAAATGCAATGCTGCCATACATTCACATGAATAATTACTCGAGCTAATCAGTGCTTTGGAAAGAGCTGCTTTCATTTTTTCATACTTTAATGCAATGTCTACAGTGACTAAATATAAGATCAAAATTACCAATCTCACTTTGGAAATAGTGACTTTGATCTTGGAATTTTAATTCCATGCCGTGGTGACTGGGAGCTGCTACACACCTGTCCTCTTCCCCCACCCACTTCTCTTCTGTCACCCAGCTCCCTGTCTTGGCTGCTGGCTCTCCCTACTGGCAATCACCATCCGTAACCCTTCTCCAGGCCCGGGCCCCTTCGCCCCGGCTTCCTCAGTATGAAACGCACGTCTCTCATTTCTCCCATGTCTGACTATCCTTGAAATCAGCACAATTTTTTTAGGTTTTTAGTGGGTTTTTTTAGAACATGACGTAAACAATGTGAGTGCTCTGCTGACATAGATAGTAACCCTTCTAAGTCTTAGAAGATCGTTTTTGTGATTTATCACAGTCAAAAAATCTTGGCATCTTACTATCAACATCACCGTGGATTTTACCAGACTTAAGTTGGTCTTCGGGTGAATGACCTGTAGCCACAGGATCTGGGTTGAAACTCCATCTTTGAACCTTCCTATTTGTATGATTTTGGTGAAGTCACTTAACTCATCTGATATCCGTCTTCTAACCTACAAAATAAGAGGCTTAGGATAGATGGCTTCTGAGGTTTCTTCCAATGCATTCAATCTGTAATTCTACAAGACCATTATGACAGATCAAAGGCTTGAGGAGATAAACTAGTTTAGAATATTAAGGGTGACAATGATGAAAAAGCAGGACAAAACAGGGAGTAGCATCTACAGACCTGCAACTATAAGGTGGTAATCATCAAAACAATGGGGGATTGGGAAAGGAGGGGAATCAATCAATGGTACAAACTAGACAAGAAAGAATCCGAAATCACTGAACTAGGTTTCCTCATATTTAATCATCCTGAAAACCTAAATTAGATGAAAACTGAAACTCCCTGTTTCACAGTCACTTCTGAGAAAATCAGAAACCAGCTTCCAGGGGTGGGTTCAGACACTAGTAAGAGGAGGCAGTACTCTTTTAGTTTAAAAAAGGAAAATGGAGAAAGCAGCAAGTTGTAAGCAAAGTACGGTGTTTATTAGCAATATTTAGAGGCCAGGGAGTCAAGTTATTGTTTTTTATTCATTTTCAAAGAGGACCCTTGACCCGTAGATGAATTGCATTTCAGTGAGGAAGAGTTACACAAAATCATCAGCCTTACTCTCTCTTCCAGAGTCATCAAAATCCAGTGGCAAGACAAAAGTCAAGATGATTCGGCAACGCCCCAGCATTCAGTAGATGACCTTCACATCTTCAGCATCTTACCGAGCCACAGCACCTGCTTCGGCCACTTTCTGTCCATTGGATCAAATTGTTCTCACAACCCCCCCCTCAATTCCACTGGTCTTTGATCTGTAAAGTGCTTAAACTAGACATCCCCCTAATTCATTAATGGGTTTGAGGTGTGTATGGAGTGCTCAGGGAAGACAAAAATAGAGGATGCCTTCTTAGGACTCTTCATTCACTTTCAGTGTCCACCATCATTCAACTTTCACCTGTGGCTCCAAAAAGCTATAGCATATGCAGCAGCCACACCCCAGTAAAACTATCTTGGCAGACAGGGGTAAGCGAGGGAGTTATGGGGATGTAATGTTAAGACTTCTGGATCTGGACTTGAGCCCTGTCTTGGGAGTCCTTATGATATTGTTGACTTTTTCTGGATCAAACAGGACTTGGAGTCTCTCTGGAGGATTCTGATTATAACTCAGGGGATTACAGGTGGGATATGGTTGTTTGCTGTTTGTGACTTGGCATTCAGGTGGGTGAGTGACTGAGGGTGGGGACGACCAGAGATCTTCATAGCTCCAAAGAAATATGAGAAGGACTCTACCACCTTCTTTCCAGACAGGAGAGGACTCTGTATATTAGTTTGGTTTCAAAGAAATAATCTACTGCAACTCCCTCATTCTATAGATGAGGAAACAGATCTGAATGTGGTGATTGTATTTGAGCAAGATAATCTGTTAGCCCTGACAGATCTCATGCTACTTGACATGAACCACCACTACGAAAAAATTGAAGAGCTGTCCCTATTCAAAATCAAAATGTCCTTTGTCATTCTTCTAAATTCAAGGTTTTTTGTAGTTACCGGATCATTCACGGAGCTGAGACAGAGAGATCTGGAATCTATCTGGACTATCTCGAGTGAAGAAATAAAGCTCAGGCGAATAGCTTCACTATCTTGCCATCTCATTCATGTCTTTATGACTCATTTTCAAATGTATTTCCCTTTCATCATGTGAATGGTTAGTCTTCAAATCCAGGTTTATGGTGTAAAACATATGTGGTATTCAATCATTATCTAGATATACAGACAGCCCAGTTCATATGTGGCATGGACATCTGGTTTGAGATCTGGTAAACATCAAGGAAAACTATGATTTCTTACTTTTGTGTAAAGCAGGAAGAAGGCTATGGCTAGATGCTTACTTACATTCTATCTCCAAGATTGGGTACTGGGATAAAATAATCCATCGTAACTTAGATATGAATAGTGTATAGATGTAATAATGGGAAGGTCATCCAGGATCAACAGTATTTTACCTGATCATTTACAATGGGGAGGGGGCACTTAACTTATAATGACAAGGTTAGCTTCTTCTCAGTAAATGCTGGTTATAAAAAAGAAGAGTACCTTGAATGTTTATAGATGTCTTTATCAAAATACACAATAAACACAGACCAGAGAAGTTATTCACACTGCAGCAGACAATAGAATACACCAGAGTAACTGAGCTCTTTAATTTGGGAGCAAGATAAAACTTTAACTCAAACAAAAAGAAATCCACAGACATAGAGACAAAGAGAATGATCTAACTGGGAGAAGTCTACCCTGCAGTTTCTTGAATTTTAAATGCTGGGAATGTAATAAGAAGAAGAATGACAACAATAACCATTTACTTAGTGCTCTGCTTACAAAGCACTTTATAAATATCATCACATTCTATCTTCACAACAACCCTAAGAATAGGTGATATTATTCCCATTATATAGATGATGAAATGAAGACAGAGGTGAAAGATCTTACCCAAGATCACTCATATTCCTAGTGTGTGTCTGAGACTAGATTTAGACATGAATGTCTAGCACTCTATCCACTATGCCTCCTAGCTGTCTGAACAAGAAAATTAAGAGACACTTTGAGGATTGGCTTTCTCTACCTATCTGAAGTTCTGCAGATCTAATCCATTATTCAAAAATTCACCCCTTGCCTTTCTGATCTATCAAACTCCTCTTCACAGTATGTCCTTCAAGACTGAAGAAATTTCTTCTTTTCTCATGCCATTAGATTGTATTTTGACTCAATGCTGTCTCATCTAATCGAGTCATGTCTCCTTCCATGTATGCAATATGTTGCACAGAACTATCCCTCTAGAGTGGGGGGGGGAGAGAGAGAGAGGAAAACCATTCAACTTGAATGTGCAAAAGTGTTGCAATAGTAAAAAGATTATGTCTACAGTAATAATAGACAGTTTCTGCCCCAAACTCCTCTATTTCCTAATCCATGCTTCCTCCTACATGACTCCAGTGGCTAAGTGTCAGCTTAAAACCATTAATGTCATCTGAGATGATAATGCAACTAACTTTGTTCTTTGTAAAAGTGCTTTGAAAAAGTACAAATTGTTGCATAAGTATAAGGAAGTACTATTATTATTCATTCAATATTCAACAAATATTTATAAAATACTTAAAGACTTACAAAGCATTGTCCTAGGAGCTTGAGGTATGTACAGAGTAAATAATAAGGCACCACATAGTGGAAAGATTACTGGGCTGGAAGTTATGAGAAATCTGGTTTCAAATTCGGGATATAGAAATAGTTATATGATCTCAGACGAGTTAATTAGCTTCTCTGGCCCTTAGTTTTATCAGTAAAATAGGGATTATAATAACTTTTATTACCCACTCCATAAACTTCTCAAGTGGAAAACACTTTGCAACTCTTAATGTGCAATCCAAATGTGAATTACTATTTTTAAAAGTGACATAATCTCTGCTTTCAATGACTTTTCAACCTAGAGTAGCCAAAGCTACAACTAGGGCAAGGCCAGTGGTATGTTGTCTTGGGGTACTGAAAGTTAAAGAACAAAAATAATTAACAA
This sequence comes from Sarcophilus harrisii, assembly GCF_902635505.1. NCBI lineage: Eukaryota > Metazoa > Chordata > Mammalia > Dasyuromorphia > Dasyuridae > Sarcophilus > Sarcophilus harrisii. Next base: position 255,799,666 of record NC_045430.1, on the reverse strand, counting down.
ACATACCCCCTCTTTCAACAGCATCCTGCTCAATAGAATTATGTTTGTATTATTTTCTTTTTCAAACACAATTTTATTATTTTTCTTTGACTGGATATAAAAACAATCTAACATTTGTTGGGGATTTAAAGGGGTTTTTATATTATTTTCACATTATGAATTACAGGGTTAATTAGAAGGACCTTGATTTATTCTAATTGCCTAGGGATCATTTTGAGCTGCTTCACTTGGGATTATTTAACACTTTGCTCTGGGTGAGAAATTTCTAGTTAGAAAAATAATAATAGTAACAATAATATTGCACAATACTTTTGATCCTTGACTATATTTGCTGCTACCATTAAAATGAAGCAGTGCCTTAAAGTAGTTTCAAGTCCAACTGTAATAATATATCATTTAAATCTAAGTACTGGAATACATCTGGGAACAGATGCATTAACAGTTTTGAAGCTCGTTGTACAACTTCAAGGACCCTGCTTCTGTTCCGAAGTCATAAGAAGCTGCTATGACCTCTTCATATGTGTTGAGGAGGAAATCATTCAGCCTGAGGTAACTAACAAAGGAGCTACTTAAGCTAGATGAAGGCCTGGGTTGGTGTCTGAGTATTTCAGCAGAACTTGTGACTACTTCAAAGCAGGGGTTTGTAGTTTGAGTTTACTTGAAAATGAATTCATTCATTTTCTCTTGGAAGACAGCCTTGCTTGTTAATGTCTTAAAGTAAGGTCCCGTTTTCTCCAACACCCCAAACTGTTTCCATCATCCAAGGCCTTTGTTTTGAAGTGACTTGCTGAATGATAGTCAATAACTGGTAATCCTAAAAAGGAAAAACCGAGATATAAGCTTGCTACTTCAATCAAGTCATCAAGGGAGATCTCATTTCTTCAGGAACCATTGCTCAATACCTAATGGTGAGAGGGCTCCTGGATTTAAGGGTTGTCTATTTTAGAGGCCAGATTTCTCAATTGGTCTGTTTTCTCTACAAAGGAAACAAATGTGATCATCAACGTTACTCACATGCTAGTGATTTGGACCCCACAAGGCAATCCTGAGTTATCAATAATTGTTTTGTTAAGCAAACAGATTTTAGCAATTTTGTTCCAATAGAGTACTGCTTTCGTGGCATCAACCCTCAGCTCAAAGGGGGAATTAATCTGTTGTTTAGGCAACTAGATATGATCTTAATTATACCTGGTGCTACTGTATAAATGTGGTCTCTTCTATGGACCAGTGCAACAATTTTACTGTAGTCTCAATGGATTCTTCATTTTATAGGGACTTTTTTTTCAATATGTCAATCAAAAATGCTCTTTTGGGAGCAAATCTCTATTCATGGATTCAAATGAACTGTTTCTACTACTACTAATATCTACTTCTACTAATATCATAAACTGCACTTTGTTAGAAGAGGGATCATAACTTAATGACCCAAAAATCTGTAATCCATTTCAATAAGATTGTATAGATATCTTTTTTCAGTTAAGTAAGATATCTGTAGATAAGATAAGATTTGTGTGCTGACAAGCACAGAACAATTAAAGATCTGAGTGGTCGGGATTCAACTAGGACACAGAAGTTAGCGATTTTGCCTTCTCCATAACACTTGGGGCAGGGGAAAGAAGCATCATTCATTTATCTAGGAGAACTCTGGCCCATTGTAGATATTCCTCATTGTCCTTTTCTGAGTGTATATGAGGTATTATTCCCCAAAAGATCTGGATTCAAATCTCACATCAGATACTATGGGACCTCTCTCTACAACTATGGCATTTCTCTGTGCCTCTGTTTCTTTATCTGTAAAATGCAGGTATTAAACTCAATAGATTTTAAGGTCCCTTTCAGCTCTCAACCTATGAAAGTCTATGATCTGCCCAAGTTCTTCTTCCTTTCCAGGATGATGGGTCATCAGTCACACCATGAGAACTGGAGAAGGACTGAGGGAGAGGGATTGCCCAATCTCCCAGCACGGCTGTAACTGACTAAGACAGACTATTCCTTTTCCCTTCTCCAAATGAATTAATCCCGCATGCAAGAATTGCTATCACTATCCTGAGAGGTGGCAATACAATGCAGCTATGTATGACAGCCTTTTTGCCTATTTCTACATGAAAACAGTGCAAGAGCTGAATAATCTTCTAGCCCCATTGTGCAGTCATCAGGAATTAACTGACGTATGTTGTATATAAGTGAAGTAAATGGGTTCTTTAAATAAATGAGCATTCCTAACAATTTAGGGAAGACAATAACATTTAGAGTCATATTCCTTGACAAGTGTATGAGACACACAAAAGACAAGACTGGATAGTGACTCAACAGCGAGACTACTAATCGTATTCACTTTCAGTGCCTTTTTTCTATTGCTTCTTAAAGAAGTCTAGTTCAATCACACATTGCCAGTTTGCTTTGTCAGCTTGAGTCACTTTTGTTTTAACTCAAATGCCTCTGAATCTTGCAAATTCATCTCAAAATTGGACATCCTCTTTTCTGAGAAAGCTGTGGACCACCAAAATAATTTAAACTTTGGTTAACCTAGAGAAGGGAATCGTATACTTCAAGATATGACAGGGGTGCCATAAGTTAATGTTAACTTAGAATTTCCTAATTAGACAAGACAAGGTTTTGACTGAATAATAACAAATCATTTTGGCTGTATAGATGAGTTAGAAATAGCCTGAGAAATGCTTAGTTCTTTCTGTTTCCAAATGAATGGAAATAGATTTAAGGGCAACTTCTGTATGTATTTGCCTAAGGTTCAGATTAGAAGATAAAATAAGAGGTTTTTTAAAAATAGAATTAACAAGATCCTAAGGTCTCAAAAATATAAGAGTTGCTTCAGATCAAATATGGAAGAACAGTCTGAATGCTTCTCATTTTGTTGAAAAGTATTTGCCTCATAAATGTATACTGGAGAGCAATATGGCTTCTCATGCCTCCAATCCCATTTTCAAGAGAAAAAAAAAGCTTTCAATTTATAAAATCATTTCCAAATGACATAAGGCACAATACCTTCAGGGGTAATCCTTGGTAATGGCACTGAAGAACTATGTTAGAAGCTGGCCATAACGCTATTTGCTATGGGGAGGAATTCAGACTCACACAATCTTAGAGACAGAAAGAGCCTTGGTGGCCATCTAGTCTAACCAATACCCAAAAGGAATTTCCTTTATAATATAACCAAGAAATGGGCTTCTAACCTCTCTGTGAACACCTTTCAAGGAGAGGAAGCTCATTACCTTCTAAGCTCCAAATCAGACTAAAGCAGGTGACTGAATCTTGGGCTCCATACAAAGGAGAGACATTTAATCGTTAGACATAATTTAAAAAAAATGACATTTACATGCTGCCAAGTATTTTACACACAATATTTCATGTGATCCTCAAAAATATCATGGAAAGTTGGTGCTACAGATATTACTACTCTGAGTTTAACAGAAGCATGAAAGCGCGGAATTTTAGAAAGGGAATAGACCTTCATGGTTCTCCAATGCAAATAAAGGAATCCCCACTGTTTTATGCCCTTTAGTTAACCACACATCTCTTCTTGAAAAATTACAAGGCAGGAAAACCCACCATCTCTGGGGGTAACCCGTTCTGTTGTTGTCATTCTAACTGTTAAGAGAAATTTTTCTTGACATCAAGCCTAGAGCTATCTTTTGGTAGTTTTCTTCCATTGTTTTTGATTTATCCATCAAAGACCAAATGGAATGCTTCTGAGCCTTCTTCTACTGAAAAATCCTTTGAATACTTAAAAGAAGCTATCATAATCTGCTCCATTTCCTTCAGCAAGTTTTTTTTTTTTTTTTTTGCCTTCTCCATTATGGTCACCATCTTTTACATGCTCTCCACCTTCTCAATGTTCCAGTTCAATCGTGGTCCTCAGAACTGAACATGATATGGAAGGTGTAATTTGATCAGGCCATAGTTCAAAAGGAATCGGACTCCTCCCACCTCTCTTTCTCTCTGTCTCTGCTCCTTTGTCTCTGTCTCTATTACTCTGTCTTTCTGTTTCTGTTTCTCTATTCCTGTTGGATTCTGTCTCTCTCTGAATCTCTTTCTGTCCCTCTGACATTCTCTCTGTCTCTGCCTCTCTCTCTCTGTCTCTCTTCTCTCTCACTCTCTCTCTGTCACTTTCTCTCTCCTGGAAGATCTACTTCCACATCAAGCTTTGCTGGCTTCCACATAACACACTAACTTATTTTAAGACTGTAGTTAACCAAAGTCTGACTTTTTTTTTCATATAAATCACTATCTAGCCACACCTTCCTTATCTTGCATTTATTAATTTTTTTTGTTTTGTTTGTTTTTGTGGGGAAGGAAGGAGATACATACATAATAAGACTTAACATTTATCCCTACTGATTTTCACGTCATTTATTAGCCCAGTTTCCTCCCCTGGCAACGTCTTTTGAAAGCCTGATTCTATCATCTAATCTCATGATTTCTTAATTTTTTCCACTCATGAGCCTTTTTTGCTTGAGAAAGTTTTATATGACCCTGGTTATACAGGTATATGAAATAGATACACAAATCAAACATTTTCTGATAATAGGTCATAATTTCATGACCCTCCCACCTTCAGTTATGAGACTCCACAGTTTAAGAAGCTGAGATATATTGTATTAACCCATTTAAATATATATATATATATATATATATATATATATATATATATATATATTCACATGAGTTTTCTAAAGGTACAGATACGATTTTCAGGCAGAATGTTTTAGCAATCCCTGGAATCTGATCCTCACCCTCTCCATAGAAGACTGTGTATATTGCCTTGAGGGCAATAAGAAAAGGGCTACGGTTGGACACCTGTTCTTTTCCTTCCCTTCCCTATGTTCAAGAGGAGTATCAGCCTAGAAGTATATCTCTTTACCTACGCAAACATTTCTGGTGAGGAGATTTGATTTCTTGAGAAAAAGCAAAAGGAAAACTTCCTCAGTTGCCTTTAAGGAGGAAGTTACTCCTCAGTTTAGATCGACCAGTTTATCTTCTTTGTACTAAACCCTGAATACGCAAGAGATGATCACAAATAGCCAATGGTGAGTAAACTTATTTACCTCAACAAATCAGCAAACAGAAATTGGAGAAATTATGAAAATCAAAATATTTCAGAAAATAGGCAAGAGCGAATGAGCTCTTTAGATGAAAATGAGATAACCTCTGAACTCAAATAGCACAGAGGCCCCAATCTCACTCAAGGGAGAATTCCATCTCCAAATTCTCTAGAGGTACAAGCTAGAAATCAGGGACATGTTGAGGAGCTGGTTTTTCCAACATTTCTGCATCTTCCAAAGTCTTGATACATGTTTCTCTCCTAAAGAGTGTATGTAACTTCATGTTTCTCCCCCTAAAAGCTCTTGGATCAGCTCCACCCTTCATTAAGGTCCACAGCAATGTCATTCTCTCTACAATCCAGAGTGAAGTCTCCCTCCATCTGCACAGGCAGTATACAGCAGTATACAAAACACCCCCAGGCTTAGGATGGAAGCCCAGTTACAAGAGCATGAGTTACTTTCTGAAATGCTTTGTTTAAAATGTCAACAAATTGTATCTACAACATTCCTGTGATCTTCCAGCTCAGTAATCCTTTTAAAAACAGATATTCACAGAGATGAGCTGGCTGGCCCCTGCCACATAGCTAGTAAGCATCAGAAATGGGATTTGAACCTTGGACCTCCTTGGTTGTAAGTCCAGTATTCTGCCCACTGTACCTTGTTACATATCTAAGGGATGAAATCTCATATAAAGCAATGCTATTTAGAAGGTGATCCTCTACCATGGGCACTTTCATATCAAAATAGAATGGGTCACATCCCAACAGGTAAACACACTGTAGCTAAAATTCATTAGAATCTTTTAGGTCAATAAAGTCCCATTAAGTAAGTTCTGCTCCAGTGAATTAAGTCACAAATTAGGTTCTGAAAGGCTTAATGGATTTCACTCCATCATATCTCATAAACAGTATTGCATTCTTCAGGATGGGAGTCTGTTGGTCATAGAATGTTTTATAGTAATTTTAGGAAAAATAAAATAATAAAATATTGTTGTCAAAGTGAAATAATCAAAGTCCACTATGTTTCTGTCAGTGGTGAGAAGAGGAGTAAATAGTAGCTTTGGCTCTATCATTCTTGATGTTGCCCATTGCCTTTGAGGGATGGGATGGGGTAGTACATCATGTGATTATTTAAGGGTACTTTGGGGCCTGGAAATGTGTGTGTGTGTATATACAAATGTATTCAAAAAATCTGTGATCTCATTCATAATAGACATTCCCTCCAGAAATGAGTTAGCAGCTTTTCTTAGTATAATGAAAATAATAAAGGATCTGAAGTGGGAGCAAGCTGGGATCAACTCTCAACTCTGTTATTCACTACCTGTATGGTATGACAGGCCAAGGCTCTTTACTTCTCTGAGATGTAATTTCTTCATGTGAAAAAATATAAGAGAGCATACCTTTTGATTCTGACAATTCTCATGAATGTCTGTACTTCAGAAGCAGGAGGGAGCCACAAAGAATAGAAGGTCTTTCCATATTTCTTTCTCATTCCCAGTTCACCCTGGCTGAAAAATTCACTGCCAAGCTGCCACCCTCTCTGTAAATTCAACATTCCCATAATTCCTGCCCCTTAGTTGTTGGAAGAAGTTATCAGCACCACTGCTGGTGTGCGGCGTCCCTAGATATTCCCTACAAAAAATGTATTCTATATATTTAACATCTACTGGTCATCCTGCCATCTGGGGGAGGGGGTAGGGGGAAAGAAGGGAAAAATTGGAACAAGAGGTTTGGCAATTATCAATGCTGTAAAGTTACCCATACATATAACTTGTAAATAAAAGGCTATTAAATAAAAATAAATAATAAATAATAAATAAAAAATATTCTATATCAGATGTGAGAAGTATTTTCTAGTTGGAAAATTATATTATGGAATGAAGCACTTGAACAATATAACATTTAATCAAAAATATGGGAAATTTAGCACTAGTCATTTTAATGGGACAGGAAAACTTGTCCAAAGTTTGAGAGAATTGTGATGCAGGGATGTTTTAAGTAAGATGCTCGGTGTACCACCCATCTCTGTCATTTTTAAGTTAATGATAATATGACTTGGGGAGGTTAAAGGAATTTAGAATTTTCTGTCCACCTATCTGAAATGCCTAACAAGGAGTAATACTGATTAATCCATGAAGGCTGGGGATTTGTGGAAGACATGGGTTTTCTATAAAATTACAACTAACTAGTTTATTCTACAATATTCAAAATGAGGCACACATATCAGAAATTATTTTTAAAGTTAGAAAAGTCATTCTGAAAAGAACATAAAGAAATATATGTGCAAAATACAAGCCTGATATTCAAGACTTTCCCCCATTTTCTTTCTTTTTCTCTCTTCTTTCTATTTTTCCTCTATCTTTTGTTTTCCTCTTTCTTTCTTTTCTTTCCTTCCTTTTTTCTTTCTTCCCTTCCTTTTTCTCCTTCTCTTCCCTTTGTTCCATCTTCCTTCCTTCCTTCCTTTCTTCTTTCTTTCCTTCCTTCTTTCCTCCATCATTCCTCTATTTCTTTCTTCCTTCCTTTCTTCTTTCTATCCTTATTTCTTTCATCATTCTTCTATTTCTTCCTTTCTTCGTTCTTTCTACCATTCTTCTATCATCCTATTTTTTTCCTTCCTTCTTTCTTTTATTTATTTATTTATTTATTTCTTCCTTTCCTCCTTTCCTTCTTTTTATCCTTCTTTTTTTTTTCTTTTAACAAAGCACATCATTCATATTTTGGGGCATATTCTATGGGCAGCTAAACCTCCATGTCAAATGTTATCCTCCACAGCAAATGCAAAATAAAAGTGTGGGGGAGAACTTGAATTGAGCCAAAGGAATTTCGATCTTTACTTTCCATATTGATCTTGACAGATACTTTTCATGCCTCTGTATTACAGCCAGAAGAAATTTTCAGTAATTTTTAAAATATCAGAAATGCAAAATAAAATATTTGCTAAAAAAAAATACTGGGAATTAATGTGAATTTTGCTTCAGATTGAACATGAGTTCATATTTTCACAGTGAAACAAAAGTTGATCAATATACATTTATTCCAAAGGATAACACATGTGACAGCTTATTCTTTAAACATTTTTCTCCTTCCCTCTCTTCCTTAGCCACCTTTTTTTCTTTTCCTAGATAACATTTGTGTACATATAAACAGAATTCATTCAACAAATACTTACCAAATTCCTATTATATGCACAGAGAAAATCTTTATCTAAGTCTATCATATGCATATCTTATATACTTACATGTACATATGCATGCATCATAATTTGTTGGGAACAGAAAGCTCTCCCAGTTGACAGTTACAAAAGTCAAGGTAGAGTCAATTTCTTGGATGCTTGACTCTAATGGACTTGTTCCTTCCCTCATGAAGACACTAGGGCTTTCAAGATTTTGGCCTTATTATTTCCTATAAGTTAGGAAGATAACTATGGCATGAAGTCAAAATATTCATCCATCTTCTGAAGTCAATTAAGGCTTACTTGGTATTTTGATGTAGTTGTTATTGCCTCAGTGGAGGTAAATTCTACCAATGCTGATGACAACCAAGTCATCCATGTCTTCCCACAATCTCAATCTGAAGGAACTCAAAGACCAGCTACTTACTTCATCAAGATTCCCTTTTAGAAAATACCCAACAAATCATTATTCTTTTTTTACTTTAAGAGCTCCAAGGATAGGGAACCCACTCACTCTCTCGCAAGGCAATGTATTTGGATAGCACTAAGTGTTAACAAGCATTTACTTATATCAACTATAAATTTGACTCTTTGCAACTTCTACTATTTGGGGCCAAAGAATTAAGTCTAATTTGTCTTCTATATAACAACTCTTCCAATGCTTGAATGCTGCTGTGCCTCATGAGCCAAATCCTCAGTTTCTTCAGCTAATCTTAATATTCCCTTAACTTTCTTTCTTTCGTGATCCTAGTTATCCTCCTCTGCATGGCTTCCAGCTTGTCCATGTCCTCCTTAAAATGTGACAGTTAAAACCAAAAACAAAACCCCAGATGGGATGTGATCAGGGCAGAGTACAGAAGAAGAAGATTACCTACTGATTCCTGGAAGCTGGGCCTTTCTTAATATAGCCTAAAGCTCCACTAGTTTTCTTGGCTGCCATAAAATACTAATTATTTATAATGAATTAGGACTCCACTAAAACAGCCAATTTTTTTTCAGATTAACTGATTACTACCCAGGGCAGGAAAGTGGTACAAAAGATAAAGCACCAGGCCTGAAATCAGGAAGAACTCATCTTCCTGAGTTCAAATCTGATCTAAGACACTTACTTACTAGCTATGTAACCTTGGGCAAGTCTCTTTACCCTGTTTGCATCAGTTTCCTCATCTGTTAAATGAACTGGAGAATGAAATGGCAAACCACTCCAATATCTTTGCCAAGAAAACCCCAAATGAGGTAATGAAGCTAGATATGACAGAAATGACTGAAGATAATAAGTCACATCTTCCCTATTTTGTCCTCATGAAATTAATTTTTTGAACCGATGTGTAAGACTTAATTTATCCCTATTAAAATTCATGTTATTGAGTTCAGCCTAATGGTCATATGTCAAAACATTTTCCAGTTTTATTTCCCTCACCCTTTTTAATCTATGCTATCCTCTTCTATAACTTTCTATAAATCTTCTACAGAATATCAGTCAATTCCCTGAAAGTCATCCATGTGTTGGAATATGATTATTAAAAATTGGATCTGTGATATTGATATGGTTTGTATGTGGCAAAAAAATATTCTTATCGATGCAATTCAATGCTTATTTGACAATTTAGAGTCTTAGAGCATCAAGAGCGGCATAAAAAGGTTAAGCGACTTGCTGAGAGTCACATAGCATGCATCAGAGGTGAGACTTGAACCCAGTTTAAGACAAAAAGTTCTTAAACTGGTTCTTTAGCCATTATGCCATCCTATGTCTTTTCTATAGAAGTTATAAAAACATCACTTGAGTTATTCATTTATTCACTAGTATTCTCTATATATGGTAAAAAAAAAATCTCATCTGATTATATGTCTTTGACAATGTCTTTTCCACCTCTTTGGATGACTAGGTAAGTTTAGTAGTAACTAACTGTTGTCTATTTGGGATCTTCATTTACCTTTTCATTTCCCTTTACATTATTTGCATTTCCCCCACAATTTATTGGTTCCATAACTTGCTGCCATGCAGTATCTATGGTAGAATCAATATTCTTAACCTCAAAAGGTTAAGGAAACACATTTCTGCAGTAGCAAACAGTTGAGGGTTATTGAAAGCCCCATTCAACCAGGAAAATATGTACACAATGTCAGCACCATTATGTGATGACCAACTGTGAATGACTCAGCTCTTCACAGTAGCACAACAATCCAAGACAAGTACAAAGGACTCACAATTGAAAATGCTATCCACATCTAGATTTAAAAAAAAACTGATGGACTCTGAATATAGATTGAAGCTTATTTTTTTACTTACTTTATTCTTTTTCGTAGTTTTTTTTCCTTTTGATGTTTCTTCTTACACAACTGTGACTAATATGAAAATGCTTTACATGATAGCACATGTATAATCTATATCAAATTGCCTGCCATTTTAGGAAGAGGGGAGGGAGGAAAGGAGGGAGGGAAAAAATTGGAACTCAAAATCGTATAAAAATTGCTAAAAATTGTCTTGACATGTAATTGAGGGGAATATAAAATACTATTTTAAAGACTAAAAAAATTCTGTTCAATTTCCCAAAATATATTGTAACATGATCTCTTCTTTTAGTTCATTATCCATCTAGAATGTCTGTCCAAGTGTCCTGGTGGATGAAATTAAGGGTTGAGGTTTCGCTGATGAAACTATAAAGCTCCAGAATTTAATGTCCTTAATACTATGGAAGAATGCTGAAAAGAGAAGCCTGCCTTCTCTTGCAATACACATTATATTCAAGAAAGTTAGATGAAACTTACATGCATGTATCTAAGGGGAAGTTTCTTTTCAGCATCAATAATAAAAACAGAAATGGTTTTCTATTGGTCGCTGAATGAAAAAAGCACTGGATTTGGAATCCAAAGTTGTTGTTGTTCAGTCATTCAGCATGTCCAATTCTTCATAACCCTATGGTTTCCTTTTTTTTTTCCCAGAAGACCTAGATTCACATTTTGGCATTTCTATTTACTATTTGTAAACTTTGGGATCATTCTTAAATGTCCTTATCTATTAAATGATAACACTGATAAAAATAACCTTGAAAATCTTTTCTAGCTCTAGATCCTATGATTCTATTTGTAAAATAAGTCAATTAAATTCAGCACGCATTTATTAAGAGCTTTCAATTTGCTCAGGAACTGTGCTGAGAATACAAAGACAAAGATGAAAATTTCCCCTTTCTTCAAGAAGCTTACACTTTACTTTTGTTAATAAAATGTTGAAGATAAGCAATGACAAGTATAATATATATGTATGTCCATATACATATACACACTTAGCAATTTGGCAGAGGAGAGCTAACAAATTGAATCAGAAAAGATACTGTGTAGATAAAGGAAAAAATATTCTCATCATATGATTTTGGGAAAAATTGAAAATTCTTGTCTTTTAGCCACTTCTGATGATTCAAATAAAAATTGCTTCCCATAGAACATCTCATAATGAAATAGCACCAATATCTGAGCAATAATGAGGAAAGAGGGAAAAACTCTCTCCATTTTAAGTTTCTGGAAACATAAAAACTGGAAAATAGTTTTACAATAGGTACCATTACATTTTACAATCTGAAAAACAATTTGAAATCATATTCAAAAAGTTTCTCAACAATGTATGCTCGTTGATCCAGCTGTACCACGGCTGGGCCTATGTCCAAAAGAGATAAAAATGAGAGAAGACTTTTAGGAAATTTTCCTTTTGTGGGGGCAAAACAGTGGAAACTAAAGAGATACCTATCAATTGAAGAAAAGTTGGATATGTTTAGGTCTGCAGATGTAATGAAGTACTTTTTTTGCAATAAGAAATAAAGAAATGATTTCAAAAAGACACAGAAAGATTTGTAATGACTGACAGAGTAAAGTAAATAGAACTGGAAGAGTACATTATATTCTATAATATCAATAGTACAAAAATTAATGAATTTAAATGTTTTATAAACTACTGAAGAAGGAAAAGAACAGAATCAGGAGAAAAATACATAATAGCATTTAAAAACAAATATCTGTGAAAGCTAAAAGAAGGATGACACTTCATGATTCCAAAACTGATACTGAAACATGCTTTGCAATACAAAGTTGTGATAAGATAGAGGATGCAGAATGAGACAGACAAATAGGAATAAATGATAGATAGATGTGGATAAAGATATGGAAGTATAGATTAGATAGATAAGTGTATTATTATTGAGGTAGATAAAATTATAGATATAGATTATATATGCATATATATAGACACTGAAGGTATTTATCTTACTTGACTAAATATGTGATACAAGGAATTTGTTTGTAGTAGTCTTTTCTTTTTAGTGAGATAGAAGATGGGAGAAAAAGAAAATAATTTTCTGCCCAATTAAGAAATATAGAATTGGAGGTGTGGTTCAGATATAGAATGTTATCTTTCCAATGTATTATAAATTGGATGTAATCATTTTGCTGTCATTAGAGAATTCTAGGGATCAAGAATAACCTATAACCTATAAATATTTGTATTGTGAAAAGAAAACACATCAACAAAACTTTTCAAAAATAAAAATATTTCTTGTCACACAGAATGAAAATAAAAATTTTTAATTATGAAGTGTTAAAAATAGGGTTTTTTTAAGTACTCATGTGAGAAAAAAAGGGAGAAAAATAAGAAATAACACCTATAGTGGAAACATGTACTTAAGTTCCAAGGGGTTTCTCAAATAAGCAAAAATGCCTGGCCCAACTCCTATTAAGTTGTAAAATCCTCTAGAACCTGGATAATAGTTTTGAATCCCTTGGTTCTCTGTATAATAGTTCAATACCACATTTTATTGAGCTTTTCCTCTTGGAGTAAGAAGAATAATCTATAACTAGCCTTCAGAAATAAAACTCTCTCTTTCACCAAAAACAAACAAATAAATGCTTTTTAAAACAAAATCTATCAACCATTTTTATTTGTTTTGTTAAAATACAAATTCACAATTAAACAACATTGATTATTTGGGCTACAATTTTGTTTTTACCATTCAAAATATTTTTTTAAAAGGTACAGATAGTGTCTTTGATTTGTATTATTTTCTTCCATTGCAAGTTGAGATGTACAATGCCAAGCAAACCATGATTAAGAAAATGAGCTTTGCTTTTAATCAATTAGATTAAAAAGTTGGCACATGATGCTCTTAGCTCCTCAAAATAATTGTGGAATAAAGAAAAGGTAGTTTAATTTTTAGCACACTGAGACAATAATCAGAAAGTAATGAAAACAGACATCCTTGGATGGGCAACTAGTAACAAACCTATGCTAGATATAGAGTTAATTCTACATACTTCCAAAATTAAGTATTTAATGAGTCAGTGCAAATTTTATTTTTCCTTAATAGCACATTTCAGTTAGAAGAGAGTTGCATTCTAGACATTCGACTATCAAAATGGTTCCATTTCTTTCCCCTTGTTTCTCAAATAATGTCCAAGTGGAAAAGTGAATATGTAGAGACAAAGGAAAAAAAGATATGTAATTATTTTATTATTTATATATATATATATATATATATATATATATATATATATATATATAAATTACAAATGCATACACATGCACACAAATATATACTCATACATACAAACATATAAACATGCGCACATAATACACATGTAAATACATTTAATAGTCTGATATATTTTCAGTTTTTTAATACACTTTGATGTGTCAGATACTTTCCAGGAAACAATCAAAAAAAGATATTTACAAGTATGTTTCTGAAAATAAGCTTAAATTATCAAATGTCAGAAAATAGAAAAGGGTACCTTTAACAGGATGACCACCATAATTAATCAGTCTTATTGTTTCTCTCTTGAGTTACGTTCTTCTAATTACTATATGTGTTGTTCCTTCCAAGTTTCTCTTAATTCTGCATTTTCATTATTCCTGATGGTGGAATAATGTTCCAGTTAGGTTTATATAACATATAAACCATTATAAATCTAAATGTTTGGTGGACAGATCTTTTGTTCTCATTCTTTGATTTCCTAGAGGTATAGGTACAGTAGTTCTATAATTGGGTCAAAGAGTATGGATCAAGGCAACTGGACAGAGTTTCAAATTACTTTCCAGAATTGGTTAGACCAATTCACAGATCCAACAATAGTGTACGAGGTACCTGTTTTCTCATAGCTCTTCAAACATTTTCTGTGTTCCATTTTTTATTATGTAAGATTCATTTGTGGGAAAAGAATTTTTAAATTTTATGCAATCAAAACTGTCCATTTTATCTTATATGGTTCTTTTTTTCTGTCATGAACTCCTCTCTTAGATCCAGATGTTGATTTCTTTTTTGTTCCTTTATTTTCTAATTTTAAAATTTTAATTTTTTAACTACATAAAAAATACTATTCTTTTAATTTAATGTGTTTTTTATCTAAACTTTAATTTCTGACAGACCCACATCCACTTTTTCCAGTAGTTTTTATCAAAAGTGAGTCCTTTCCCATGGTAACTGGAGTCTTTGGATTTATCAAACATCATGATACTATATTTGTTTTTAAATGTTGTCTACCTAATCTATTTCAGTGATCTTTTGTTTTCAAACAAAACTAAATTGTTTTAAAAGAAATCTTTATAGTACAGTTTGAACACTGGTAATGATAGATTTCCCTGTCCTCTTAATTTTTTAAGTTACTTTTGAGATTCTTGACTTTTTGCACCTTCATATAATTTTGTTGTTATTTTCTAAACTAAGATAATGTTCTCCTATTAGGGAATGGTTAAACCTATTGTTGTATATGAATGTATTGGAATATTATTGTGCCGTAAGAAATGATGAAATGGACAATTTTAAGGGAAACTGGGAATACCTTTATGAACCGATGCAGAATGAAGTGAGTATAACTAGGAGAACAATTTATAAAATGATTACATTATAGAGAAAAAAAAACAACTTTAAAGGGAAGCCACATTTTCACCTTCAAAATTTTTCTTAAGCATAGGTAATTGAGGAGTTTTAAAAGTACTATTTTAAAGGTCATTTACAATTTCCCTTATTTTTATTATGGAATTTTAGTTTACAACTTGAAACAAAACCATTCATATTCTTTATTCCAATTATTGTACTACTAGAGAGAAAGAAAGAGAGAATGAGAAAAAGAAAAAGTTAAGAGAGAAAGGAGAGAAAGAAAAAGAGGAGAGAAAGAGAAAAAGGAAAGAAAATAAGAGAGATAGAAGAAGGAAGGCAGGCAGGAAGGAAAGCAAGAAGGAAGAAAGGAAAGAAGGAAGAAAGGGAGGGAGGGAGGGAGGAAGGAGGGGAAAAGGTAAGATAAAAAAATCTTTGTGTCCGATGATTGTGAAATCTCTGAAATAATATGTGACAGTATTAAATTATTGGGTCATTAATAATGGCAGCTATTAAAAATACAACGAAACAAAAGAAAATTCACATTAGTTGATGAAAGTTACAAAAATGCTATTCAAGAACTAAATGTAGAAATTGGGGTTTTGAACCTGAAGAGAGCCACAATAGCCCAAAGATCTATATGGATTTCATGTGTAAGAGGAATTCCACTTGTTCTGTTTGGCCCCAGAGAGCAGTATTAGGAATGATTTGAATTTGCAGACAAACAGATGAATTTTTAATATAAGGAAGTTTATTCAAAACTGGAATGGATTGCCTCCAAAGATCACTAGTTACCTCTCCTCTTCACTTGAGGTCTTCCAGCAAAAACTAGAATTACCATTAATCAATATTATCTATATATATTAGCAGTATATCTTTTTTAATTGGAAGATGAACTAAAAAATACGTTTCTTATCATTTATTATGCATACCTCCATGCTGATAACTTCTCATCCTGAAATTTCTATATATGACCCCGCCATAGATTTTCAATTCCACATCTGTTTTGACAATGTTTAATTGCTACATCATTATCACCATTAATATAGTACTTGAAGATTAGCAAAACTATTTACATGTTAACTCATCTTACCAAACTCTAATATTGCAAATAGCTAATTCCTCTGTAAATAAGTCCTCAAATGACCATACCTATTAACCACCTTCTCATCCCACTTTTGCCTCTGGCATTGTAAATTTCTGTCTAGAAAGAACCTACAAAATCAAGCACTTGAGCTCAGAATTCAGGAGTCCCTTTTTATCCCATTTTTCATCTCCTTCCCTTCATGTCTCTCCCATTCAAGCAGTAAGAAAACCCTGAAGCTTCTTCCTTGACCATAATGATCATATGATCTATGATTTCATCTCAATGAAATATGTGGTCAAGCTATTGATCAACTTGCATCCTAACTACAACAGCTTTATCCCCACTACTCTCCCCTGCTTTGAGAGTTGAAAAGAGAAAAAAAGCAAACAGCATCTGTCAATATGTTTGTGCAGTATTTGTTCATTGTTATATCTCTGAGTGATTATGTGTGAAAAGATACAGTTAAGAGGAAGGATGAAGGCAGGATTGATTTAGGAGGTAAGGTAAAGAGTTATATGTGTTTAGGTATCATATGAATATAGCTGAAGATTAGTGGTTTGAAATCTTTGAGGTTAGGATACATAGAGTAAAAAAAGGAAAATACCCAATTTTTCTGCTTGGAATTTTAAGCCCTGACCAATCTGGCTCCCTCCTATCTTTCTTGATTTAGCTAATATTATTCCCCTTCGCATATCCTACCTTCAACTCAGGCTCACCACTGTTATCTGTTCCATATCACAACTTTCTCCATCATGGTTCAATATATCACAGGTTGGCATTAGAAATTAAATGGGAATTTTGGGGTAGTTTTGCAGGAGTGGCAGATGACACAGAAAATGTTTAGAAACTTAGAAATATATAATATATATGTATAGCATTATATAATATCAACCCAAATTTTATTTTAAAAAAGATACTGCAAACTCACCCACCCCCCAAAAAAGAAAAAAAAATTCAGACTTCTCTGGTATAAAAAGAGAGCCAAAAAATTTTATGTGGATTTTCCAGTTGTAAGGTACACTGTGCTCCTAACTTCCATGATATAGAATGGATAACTAATTTTTGACCTCCTTTGAAATTATATTCCATCTTCCCACTCTGCCTTTCCACCAAGTGGTCTACATATCAGAGTCACACTTGCCTATTCTCACATTTCCTGTAGAATACTTTGCATCCTTCAAGGTTCATTTCCAGTATTGCTGCCAATGGGAAGCCTTTACTGATTCACTTAGTTATTGCCCTCTCCCATCTCAAATTATAGAAGACACTGGCAGAGGACTACCCAGAATGGGCGCTTCAAAGAAGGTGCTATAGTCTATTAGCAAAACAGAATTATAGTAGTTCAAATGTGAGATGCACAAATTTGCAGGCATTATTACTCCAAATGTTCGTATGGACCATGTGTGATAGAGCCTTCTGAACTCGTATTGGTCAAATCAACCATAGTCAGACCCATTGTACTTTAACCTCAAACATAGTGATGTCATTTTGGTCCTCTTTGACAACAAAGGACAACTACTATGTTATATTTAGTTAATTTTTACAAGCTGTCCCCTCCCTACCCCTTGAAGTCAGGACTATATTTCATTGTTTTTATTCCCAATAACTTGCAGAAGTAGGTATTTAAATGCTTATTTAAGTGAAATGACATACAATACTAAATTGGATGGCAACTTTGTAAAGATTTATTTAAATTATTCAGTGTTTGTTAATTTGTATAAAATACTAAATTGCTCATCTCTTATTACCCACCCCAGTAGAATATAAGTCTTTGGGAATGAAATTGCTTTGTTTTATTTTATCTATGCATGACTGAGTCAGTGTACTGTGTTAGAGACTGCTGACTGTATATTGGGAAGACCAGAGTTCAAATCCTCCTTCTGAAACATACTGGTTCTGTGACACTAAGCAAGGCAATTTACCTCTTCATGTCTTCAACCAATGTTCTAAGACTATAAATTGTAAAATAGTCTTTAAAAGGGCTTCTATAAATCACTGAAATCAAGCTCTAGGGATAAAAGTGTGTAGCACAATGACAGACACAGTAGATTAATAAAAGTTTGTTGAATTTTCTCTTATGTGAGTAAAAGCCACAAGAGGTCAAATAATGGATCAGGTGAAGCCAGTGTACACATTGGGAGTAAACAAGCTAATAAGCATGAGCATTTAATAAAATCTTTCTAATGCTTTAATGTTTGGTTCCTCGTTTATAACAATGGTGAATTCATGTTGCAAGTTGGAGCTATATTTGAAATTTAACACTCCACCCTTAGAAAATCATAACAATATTCAACATTTTTTTCTTTGGATTTTGTGGGAAGAAAAGGTATTCAGAAAGTTATACAGTATGGAAAATATGCATGCAGTTTTTTATGGGTTTCCCTCATTTTTTTTTCTTCCCCCATCAGTTATCCTGAACCTGAAAGATTGATGATTGGTATTTTAAGAGGCAGGTTTATACTGGCTTTAATGAATTTTTAAAATATTAAATTTAAATGTAACTTTACCAAGATACGTGTTGGACCTTTGTGCCTTTTAAGGAGGTCAAGGTCAAGATACTTAGAAAAAGACCTTTCCCTGTGAGATCAAAAGAGAAAGTTTATTAACATGACATCTTTCCTCATTCCTTTTATCTTAATTATTCTGATAACTAGCAAAAGCTGCATCAGTAAAGACTAACGGTGAGAGAAGGGATGAGAGGGACAGGAAAGGGAAGAAAAGGAAAGGTAAAACAAGGTAAGGGAAGAGAAAGGAAGGAAAGCGAAGGGGGGAGAAAAGAAGGGAAGGAAAGGGAAAGAAAAGGAAGAAAATGGAGGAGAAGGGAAGAAAAGGGAGGGAAGAGAATAAAAGAGAAGAAAAAAGAAAGGAAGGCAAAGCAAGGCAGGTGAAGGCAAAGAAAGGGAAGGGAACCTTATTGTATGTTGTCAAGACAGTTTTTTGGTTCTGTTTGTCTAAAAAAAAATTAGTTCTAACTTCAAGACAATCAAATAACCAAGGTGATCTTTGTATCCCATTGTAGCCATAAGGATGAGATTCACAACTGTGCATTTCAAGGAAGGGAGGATCCAAATAGAGTTACCTCTCAAAACAGTATGGTCATTGGACTCTGCATCATTCAAGAACACAGATTTGTCAGATCAGGTTAGAATCTAAAAGTGAATGTCACACCTATAAAAAGGGGTTCAGTAATGTGAGCAGTCTAGGGGTCTGGGCCACCAGGAAGTGCTTCTTCAGTAAGACAAAGGAGATGTTTCCTTGTTGAGTCACATCTAAAAAAACTGTTCAGACAAAATTAGAGATAATTGCAAACAGCTCTTCACTGCAGACACAGCCTTACTCTAGGAACTAATAATAATCACAGTTATTACACACTGAGTGTTAACTTTTTAGTTTTCATTTTCATTTGAAGATCTCAAAATGCTAGAGTAGAGAATGAAAAGGAGACAAGCAAGATCAAAGGGGATCAAAACAATTGGAACTTCAGGTGTCATAGCTAGTATCAAAGGAAATAAAAACAAACTCTCAAGGAACTCAATAATTGTTAGCCTCATTTAAAAAAATCCCACAAGAAGCCAAGAAGGCAGAGTAAAACAGTATTTAGACTTTGCATATCTCATTTTCTTTTGTTTTCAAAAATGCAATGGTATTTATTCCTACCTTTAAAAGAAAAACTTATTGCTCATTCTACCAACCATCCTCTTGTCTCTTGCTTGGTAACAAACTCCTATTATGAGGGGACCATACTTACTAGCCATATTTTTTCCCTATCTTCTTTCTCCATTATCTCCCAGGATTTTTTATTTGGTTTTTGGTTGTGGCGATGGTTTGCCTACTTTTACTGAAATTTCTCTCTCAAAGATCTACCTCAGTCAGGGGTTCCTAACCTGTTTAGTCTTAACCAGATTGCTTTGGTAATCTAGGAAGTCTAGCAACCCCTTCTCAGAATAATATTTCTAAATGCACAAAATAAAATAAAGTATATAGGATAACAAATGAAATCAATATTGAAATATCAATATTAAAACTAAAAACAAAGTTCACAAACCCCAGCTCCCAGATTAAGAACATTGGTCCTACCTAGGCCATCATAGGAAGCTAGTGTGATGCGGTAGAAAGTATCAGGACTAGTTCATCACCAAGAGATCAAGTTTCCCATCTTGCTCCTGTCCCATCAATTTCTGTGGCATATTGAACATAAATAATTAGGGAAAATCTGTAAATGGTATGGTTTGAACTGTTTCTCTTACTCTGGTCCAATCACTTGCTTAGGTCTCAGTTTCCCCATTGGTAAAATTATGTAGTTAGACTAGATTGGGAGTTCTATGATTTTTTAAAATATTTTTATAAATATAGTTCAATGTAATTTATTTCCATTATAATTATATATATATGTGTGTGTTTAATTATATGTAACTAAAAATATTCTAAGAAGGGGTTCATTGGTTTCATCAGATAATCAAAAATGTTCATGAAACATTAAAAAAAAGATGAGAAATCCTGAAGTAGAATATTTTTAAGATTTTAGATCCCAGATCTGAAATATATGTATATACATATGTGTGTATAAACATGTACCTATATATACATATATATATATCTAGATATATGGCTAGAGAGATAGATGAATGGATGAATAGATAGACAGACAGACGGATAGAAATTCTATGAACTTTCTAAGTCAAATCTCTCAACCTTTTTTCAGTCCCAGATTCCTTGACCTCTTAAAAAAATTCGACCAAGTCATTTCTGAATTTAGAGCAGCTTTCAGAGTCATGTTGTTATTTTCAGTGCCTGCTTTTTTTGTATTCAGTCTGACAGGTTTTGAGAGGCATTATAGGGAACAAGGATGGATAGAGAATTGACTTTAGAATCAAGAAGACATGAATTCAAATCCTGAACCTTACTGGGAGCTCTAATACCAATAGAATCACAGATTCAATTTCTAAAAAGTATTTATTAATCACTTATTATAAGCATGACACTGTGCTAGATTCTAGAGAGACAAAAACAAAAAATGATGTTCCCTAAGCCCTAGGGAGCTTACATTTTCTTCAGGAAATATGTCCTATAACACAAGTAAATAATTATACAAGGAAAATTGAGAAGGAAAAAAATGGACAATCCAGGAAAGGATCATGAGGTTTTCTAAGTATTTCCTATATTTACAGCAAAAATTCTATGAGTAGGTATAATTACCCTCATTATGCAGATAAGAAAATTTTCAAGAAGACAAAAAAAAAAAAGAGTTGTCCACAGTCATATAAATAGTGACAGAAGCAAGATTTGAACTTGTCTCTTGATCAAGCACTCTATCTCCTGTGTTACCTACCTGGATTTTTATCTCCCTAGCTCTGGAAGTTATGCCCTAAATAATGTGACCATGCAATCCAAAGGATTGATGATGAAGTGCACCAATCAATTTAGAGCATGTATTCTTTAACTGATTGAAGTATACTAAACAGATGATGATGATGAGAGGTTGTTACAAGGCATGTAGCTGAACCTAGGATGCGTTGAAAAGGTGCTACTCAGCCAGAGCTGCTCCCTTGGTCACTGGGATGGTTTTTCTGCCTAGCTAGATTCTCATGAGAGACAATGACCAACAGTGTTGACAAAACTTACTAATATTGGTGTCTATTCTTTATCTCTGAGCTTGTTATTTTCTAAGTGAAGAATATTGGAAATGCTTCTGATTTTGTGAGCTGATGAGAAACCATAAGCTAATGTGAGGTTAAGAGATCTGACAGCCTGAAGGAAATCTGGGGCCAGAGTCCCTACCAGATTTTGGGTCAGTCAGATTATCATCAAGTTCTAGCTCAGCAATTCTTTGCATCAAGATACAAACTCACCTAGAGCCTATACCATACTAGTAGGCAGAAAGGCTATTAAGAAACTTTAAAAAGTTTAAGCCTACTTTCCCCCCAGGCATCAAAGAGGAGTATATCCCAGGAAGTTAGGGAAAATAGTTTGTATCAACAAAGTAAACAATTTCTTTGTAAATTAATTGATGTCAAATGACTAAATGGAAATGGAGCACCAAGTATTGATGGCTAACAGTGGAGGTGAGCATAGAAATGGAGGTTAGAGTCAAGAGCATACAGAAAGACAAATCCTCAGAGGTACCCCAAAACCCTAAGGGTAAATATTATAGCCAGGCTCACTCTGAAAAATGAGTTTAGAGTATCACTATATAATGAGAACAGTGACAGATAACCTTTGTGTTCTTTGTCAACTACATAAAATGTGTGTGTGTGTGTGTGGTCAGCCAATATTAAGACATATAGAAAATTGTTTAAATTGATCACATGAGCAAAAAATTATCTTTTTATTGGTTGAAAATCAATAATTATTACATTATTACATTGAAAGTGCCCAGTAATTATGATTAACTCATTGCAAATCTATCCTAGTAAAATAATTTTCATTTATATTCTCAGGTGTGTTTTTTCAATATAAATATTTTTTCATTATTGTGCAAAATTTTATAAGAACCAGGAAGTTTAAAGATCCTCAGAAGCAAGAATATTCAAAACCAAATTTTAGCAATTCAAAAAAATCTTCTCAAGCTATTAAATGAGATAGGTTATATAAAGCACTTAACAATCCTTAAAACCATGTGTGAATGTGCAATAACTACTATTTATAAATGTTTTAAGGTTTGCCAAGTACTTTGCCTATGTCATCTGGTCATCAAAGTTACCTGGATATGTGGCTATTATCATTATACCCATTTTATAGATGAGGAAACTGAGTTTGAGAAGTTAAGTGATTTATTTGAGACAAGATTTATATTCTGACTCCAAGCCCAACACTCTATCCACTATACCACCTCTCCCTCCAAATATGTATCATATGAATGTATATGAAGACTAGTAAAAATCTTGTTTATATTATACATTATACACATATGGTAGATATATTAATTATTATATGTGTGGACAGAAAAAATAGAAGGGGTGGGGAGGCAAAATAAGAAAGAAGAGAGAAGAAGAAGGTACAAATATGATGATAGCTTTTTCTAAGTGGGATTAATTGATAGTAATTCCTATATGTAGCGTGTATAATATCACCAAATTTAAAAAAATACTTCCATGTTTCCAGCAAAATAAAATAATTGAATTTTTAAGCAAAAATTTAGCAAACTAAAACAATTTTCCTCATGACTGACATATGTAATTAATATTTATCTTAAGGCTAACATCAAACTAGGACACACACACATATATCTGTGTGTATATATATATATATATATATATATATATACATACACATATACTTGTATATGTAATTAAAAATCAGATACATGACAAAGGCTATGTTTTAATCTGTTTTTTCCAGGGATTTTTACTTGGCATTCTTCATATTAGTTAGTCCTATGCACAAATAGTAAAATACAATCTAGCTTTTTTCCTACTCGCCCAAGCAGCAATAGGAGCTGAGCAAATCTTTGCAAGGTTGCTTTAAATCGAACAGTCTTTTAAACTAATATTCTTAAAGGGAGATGAAGTTAGCCATCTAGAAAAACCCTTTATTGATCCCCAAAGAGACATTTAGAAAGTCAAAGATTGCATAAGCAATCTGTTTGTCTGTGGCAAGGGTTCAAGAAAAGCTATTATTAAATACTAAGGTGCCCACAAGGACTCAGTTATCTGCATGTATTATCCAATTTTACTATTCAGAATACTTATTTATATTTGCTGCAAACTAAATAATATGTACTGAAATACAAACAGCATCACTTCCAAAGAGAAGAAATACTGGATGAAAAAAGTTATATGTCATTAGCAAAACCATGACTAGTCTGGTCAAGTATCACCATGTTTATGAATGATGCACAAGGTTTCCAGCATGTCCATGCTACCACTAAACAAGACAAAATTGGGGAGAGGGAGGAGCGGGAATAACCCACTATTTAAATTTCAGTGTAGATATACCATATATTCATTATGTATCTCAGAGACTTAAAAATGCCAATTAGTCCTTTTCTAAATAAAGACCAAATGCCTGCACTGACTTTTACCGAAATCTCAAATAGAGAACATATACATGAAATTTATAATTTGTAGCTATTTAAAATTTTAAAATAGTGTCCTTATTTCCACATTTATAGTTATATAATCTTTTCTTCTTTACTCTCTTTTTTTCCTTCCCCCTTTTTTATTTTTCTTTTACTCTGTATTCACCTTTGTTTCCAGGCGCCCCCCCCTTGCCAACTTGAAACTGATGGATTCATTGCAATGAGAAATCTGTCTCCTTAGAGAGGAACTAGAAGGTCTGAATGTTGCATATGCTGATGGACTCTAATTTTGTAAATAATTTTTGATGAACTGTTTTTCTTTCTTACAAGCCAGGGTGTGGGGGGAGGGGGAATTTTAGGAAATGACTGTATTATTTAAAAAAAAAAAACCAAGGCTACTCATATTTCTCATGAAGATAGATGAAAAGGAGGAAAGTTACATAGGTAAAAAGCATTTGTAGCAACTCTTTTTGTTGAAGTCAAAACCCAGAAACCAAAGGAGTCCAACAGCTGGAAGATGATCAAATAAATAATAGTCTTAAAATGTAAAAGAATAGTGCTGATCTTTAAAATGGAATGATTTCAGAGAAACCTAAGGAAAACTTATATGAACTGATGCAGAGCAAAATAAACAGAACAGAACAATTTATACCATTTATAAAGTAACAATTTATATTGTAACAACATTGTTAAAAAAAAAAAAAAGACTTAAAAATTCTGATCAGTACAATGTCCAAGCATGACTCCAGAAGACCAATAATGTAGAATGCTAATTGAGAATTCAGGAACTCTTTTCTTGTCTCCTCCTCATCATCATCACTCTAATGCTTTCTGTCACTATCTCCCCTTTCATCTCTGTCTTACATGATGAGGTCGGCCTTCTTCTTTCCAAGACAAACTCCTTTTCATGCATGAGTGACTCCATTCTACCCATCTTCTCTGGCAAATTGTCCCACAATTATTCCTACTCTCTCACTTATCTTTATCTTTCCCTTTTCTAGTACCACCAAACATATCTATTTCTCCCTCATTACAAAAGCCCTTCACTTGATCTATCCATCTCAATTAGTCATTATCTCATATGCTTCCTCCCTTCTGTGACTAAACTTGAGAAGGCTATCTACAATACATGACTCTATTTTCTTACTTTCACTCTTCTAATCTCATTTTTCAACCAAAATTGCTCTGAATTGCCTAATAATCTCTTAATTGCCAAATCTAATGACTTTTTCTTAACTTTTCTTGCTCTCCTTTTAGCCTTTGATACAATTACCCTTTCTTCCTTAATACCCTCTTTTCTCTAGGTTTTCAAGCCATTACTTTGTTCATCCCTTCTTACTTATCTGATGGCTCTTCAATCTCCTTTGCTGGATCTTCAACAAGATCACATCTTAGCTAACTTTACATATCTCACAAAGTTCTGTTCTGGGCCCTCTTCCTTTCTATCTCTATACTTTATCATACCCTATAGCCAATCTGTTTTCAAGATCTACCAATTTCACCCCTTTAACATCTTTCACATATGTCTCCTTGCCTTATGACACTGCCACCATTCCGGTACAGACCCTGGTGCAGAACTTATGACTGGAATTTGCTTTGGAGAGATAATAATAAGTAATATTTATACACCACTATGTGCCATGCTATATAAAGCTATACTTAACTATTATAGATCCAATAAACAGCCCTGGGAGATAGGTGCTGTTATTATCCCCATATTTACAGTTAAGGAAATTGAAGGAAAAAGAAGTTTAAAAATTTGCCCAGTGTCACACAGCTGGGAAGTGTCTGAGGGCAAATTTAAACTCAGATTTTTCTGTTACCGGGTCTGGTGCTCTTGTGTCACTTCATTACTCCCACTAGAATTAATTTAAAATAATACATAGAAAAAAATCAGGATTTTTATGTTCCTTTGTTTTCTGTTTTCAAACTATGGAAATCAAATTTTTTTTCATTTTTAAATTTTAATTTATAAAATAAAGCAGGTGAGTGAAACTGAGTCTCTTTCAATATCTAGAAGTGAATTCTGAAAGACTGATATTTTACTCTGTGGTCAAGAGTTCAAAGAGAAAGGTTGAATTGGTTCTTTATGTATATTAGAATAAGATCTTTATCACTCACCATCATTCCCCATAAACCAACTGTTGTCAATTCTTGTTGATTCAAAACATCTTTCAAATATGCCCTCTTCCCTCTCATTCTCCCATCCTTCTGGATCCCACCCTCTTTACTTCACATCTGGACTGATAGCTTGTTCATGGTTCTGCCCACCACAAGTCTCTCCCTACTTCAGTTAAACCTTCAAAGTAATCACAGATGTGATGATAGAAGTTTCCCTACTCAATGAATTCTAGTGGTTTCTATCACTTCCAAGATCAAATATCAAATCATATTTGGTATCCAAAGTCCTTCATAACCCCATCCCCTTCTCTCTTTCCAGTCTTCTTACACTTAACAAACTCCTCCACATATTCTGACTTCCTAGCTGTTCCTTTAATAAGAAACTCCATTTTGGAGCATTTTTACTGGTTTTTAACCCATGGCTTCAATGTTTTCCTTCTTCATCTATGTCTCCTGCCCTTGGCCGTCTTTGAAGTCCCAGCTAAAATCTCACCTTGTATTGAACACCTTTCCTCACCCCCCCTTAAATCTAGAG
Organism: Sarcophilus harrisii; assembly: GCF_902635505.1. Classification (NCBI taxonomy): domain Eukaryota; kingdom Metazoa; phylum Chordata; class Mammalia; order Dasyuromorphia; family Dasyuridae; genus Sarcophilus; species Sarcophilus harrisii. The sequence continues at coordinate 255,772,818 of NC_045430.1, read as the reverse complement.
CCTTCTTTCTGTTGTTTCAGATTTATCCCATATGAAGCTTGTATGTATTTATACATATATGTTTCCATGTTGTCGCCCACTGTCAGTTTTTTTTTTTTAGAGTAGGGACTCTCTTTTCCCTTTCTTTATATCCTTAGTCTTGTCACAATACCTAGCACATAGTAGTGCTTAATAAATGTTTACTGACTGACTGACTGCCTTTTGACAGAGAAATGATGGATTCAAGGTGCAGAATGAAACATACATTTTTGACATGACACATATCTCAATTTGTTTTGCTGGACTGTGCTTTTTGTAGCAAGACTTGAATTTTCTAGTATTATTCTGAAGAATGGACAGGAATAAAGAGGGAAACCCAAGAGGGGAGCTAGCAATAGTGATGGGGAAAAGAAAAAGAAAAGGATCGTCAAAGTATTTTTAAAGATGCAGAAAGACATTCAGAAAAAACAAACTGGAATAGTTTTGAAAGCAACATGTTGAATTTATTACATACCTTTTTTGTTAAAAGCAAGTTGTACATAACAGAGATCTGTGGGTTTCACATATAATCTTTTTATGTTCTATTTTGTATATGTAAATGTTTTCTTTTTTGGGTGCTCATTAAATTCAGGATTTTAAACATGTATATTTAAAAGCCACTGATAAAACTTTTTAAAATTCACTAAGACAATCCTAATTTAAGACTAGGATACCACTTTCCTCTGAACAATACCATCTTCTCCACCCTGAAGTATTTCAAATGCAGTAGATGTAACAAACTCCAAAATGTAGACTTTCAAACCTACAAGTGACTTTATCTATTTTCTAACTTGTTTTTGAAAGATGCTTCATTAAAATTAGGAACATTCTTTCCAAAGTTGACAAGTACTTTTCCATGAACTACAGTTTGATTGGTGATTTTTAGAGGAGGAACAGCTTTCTGTAGATTTGCAGAAGAGAACTCAGAAATTCAAAGCGTTTTCATCCCTCCACAGAAAATGTTGAATTTTCACTGTTAGTGAAGGAATGCTGCTAGACAACATGACATTTCCTTAGGACCAAATTAAACTTCTAAAATAGCTTAACTTACTCCTGGAGAGCAACTGGGCGTTATGCCTGTCATTTCAAATGAACACATGTAATCATTTTGTATCTTGAGCCATATAGATTTATTTGTCAGTGAGTCATTCAACAAGCATTTATTAAGCACATACTATGTGCCAGGCACTAGGTTTAAAAAGAAAAACAAAAAACATGATTCCTGCACTCGATGAAATCACTTTCTAATAGAGGAGACAACATGCAAAATAAAATGCAAATGCAAGACATATTGTAAAGGAAAGGTAATCTCCAAAGGAAGAAGGTGGGAGGGACAGAATCATTAAAAATCAAATTACTTGTAATTTGATATGAGGCTTATGAAAGGCCAGGGAAGTCAGAAAATATAGGTAAGGGAGGATAGAACTCTTGGGAAGGGGAACATGGAGTCAAGAGGATGGGCAAGGAGATCAGCATACGTGGATGGTAGAGTATGTATATGATGGAAAGCAAGAGTGAACTCAGAAAGACTCCTCTTCATGAGTTCAGATCCAACCTCAGCTAGTTACTAGCTGGGTGATCCTTAGCAAGTCATTTAACTCTGTTGACCTCAATTTGCTCATCTGAAAAATGAGTTGAAATGGCAAAACCACTTCAGGATCTTTGCCAAGAAACCTCCAAATGGGATCACAAAGAGTCATATGTGACTAAAATGACTGAACATATATATATATATATATATATATATATATATATATGTGTGTGTGTGTGTGTGTGTGTGTGTGTGTGTGTGTATGTGTGTGTGTGTAATACAGCTAGACAGGTAATAAAGAAAGCAAATAATAAATGGCTTTAAATGCCATTTTATTTATTTTATATCTTTTCCTGGAGATAATAAGGAAATACTGGAGTTTATTGAGTAGGGGATGATATGATCAGAACTTTGCCCTAGAAAAATTATTTTGGCAACTTAATGGAGACTTAAGACAGATAAACCAACCAGAAGGCCAATATAATAGTCTAGATGAGAAATCATAAGTACCCAGATTCAAATGATGACTCTATGAGCAGAGAGAAAAGGACATATAAGAAGATCAGGATGGAGGTGGTGATTTCCTCTTTGAGACCTTCCCAGAGAAGACCCATTTTTAGAGTAGATTACAATGAAATTTCCACTCAGGTATGGTGTGAGTTAGACCAAACAGCCACCAAGGTCCTTTCCAACTCTCAAATTCCATACAGGCCAAGGCAGGTTAAAGGTAACCAACAGGCCTCAAACATGTTGACTAACTAGGGGGATATCTAACCCAAGCATATAAAGACTCGCCTCCTCCCAGCCATGGACTGAGAACCATTTGTTCCAATGGTCCAATGCTGAAGCAGACACTGTGGGGCACTTAGAGCTTGGTGAAGCATCAAAAAACACTAGTCACCCATTACATCCTAGACCATTGCCAGTCATATAGGACCTGCCAGAGTTTTTGCTCCAGAGCTTTTGAGAACTCAGTCTCCACCTCAACAGCAGTATGAGATACTGAATGAGAACTTAACTGGAGGAAAAATACATTAAAGGTTTACCAAGCAAAGTGCTTTGAAAGGTCTGAGGGAGAAAGTGATGATCATTAGAGGGAATCATAGGAGGGAGTATTGGGTTTTAAGAACAGGTAGACAATCAACAAGCAGAGAGTGGGAGAAGAGATACTTCAGCCATAGAGGAATGATATGAGCAGAGGTTCAAGGGGACAAAAGGGAATAATCAAATCTGGCTGGAGCACAAAGTACATGAAGTAGAATCAAGTCATGTCAACTAATTTATATTAAGCACTTACAGAATGCAAACTGTGCCCAGTTTGTGCCTAACGCTGGGAATAAAAATATAAACACTAAGAAAAATAGGCCCCATCCTCAAGAAGCTTATATTAAGATAAGGAAAGACAAAAGAAAGCTGAAAAGTATGTGGATGGGAAGAAGGTGCCCTCGTGGGGTATGGTGGCAAAGTCAAGAATGAAACATGATGGCACGGTCCCTTCCTCAAATGGAATTTCCAGGAGGAACTCAACAATGATAATAAAAAACTAAAGGGGTTTGGAGGTAGCAGATTGTAGAGAGCCTCAAATGTCAAGGAAAAAGACTTTGAATCTTACTTGGAGGGGCAGTAAGCAATAAAGAACAACTGAAATTGGTTTGCATAGAGGAGAACATGACCAGATCTTATTACAAATGCAGATAACATATTTGCATAGATAATAAACCTCTTTCAAAATGTGTTGACAGTTTTACTTGATTTTGAATAGTTCTTGATGTATTTTAAAATTTGGTTAGAGCTAATGGACCTATTCACTACTGAATCTGAAAATGGACCAGTTTCCTCAAATGGGACTAGAGAGAGAGTGCACATCTTACTTTTTCTTTGCAGTTCTGTAAAAACACGCAGCGATGGCTTCACCGGTGGCTGAAACAGGCCTGTTTTGCTTCGTCTTCTAGGTTCTTGTGATAATATTAGTTGGAACAAGAGAAACTTTAAATCCTGAACTCAGCACTTGTCAGATAAAGCACATTTTCCAATATTTCCTTCATTTCTCTCACCAAGACAAAATGATGAACTCTCTGAGATATCTCATGCCTTCTATTTTCCTATGCAATGATACTAGGTACAAGTTGAGCAATGGAAGATAATATTTGCAAACCAAAGCAGAATCCCCATGTTTTTCTTCCCTCCATTTCCATAAATAAGAATTTTGAATGCATTCAAGGTGACATAAACCTGTAAAGCTTCATGGGGAAATTGCCTGGTTTTCCCAAGCCTGTAAGTGATTTATTGTGTATTATAATAATACCTATGATATTACTTTTTAGCGAGTAATAATGTTGCCCCTCCCATCCAAAGACAGTGAGACTGAACCCCAGCATTCAGACATGTTATTTGAGTCATTTTTTTCAGGAATGGCGTTAGGCTTTTGTGGGTTTTTGCCATATTTTCTCTGTAGGTCCTCTGATGACCAATGACATAAAACTATGAGAAGCTCTCCACAGTTAAGGGTCCAGACTATGATGAGAGAACAAAGCAAAGTAATTAGTGATATGTGTCCTATCAGATATATTTATCAAAATAGTATAAAAGTTGTAAGCCATCCTGAGTGTCAAAATATGGAAAGAGGCAACATAGGATAAAGCCAGCAATGCAGTAACTGCTTTATGACCAACTCTGTAATCCTAATGCTCCAAAAGATCTGTAATCTCAATAATATGGGTGTATTACTTCCAATTAAAATCAATCATAATCTACTTTCCTATTATCTACAACTTCTATGCATTTTCTCCCTTAAATCCTGCACAGTAGATTCTACCCACTATGCTAAGCATCTTCACCCAATGGTCTTGATAATGTGCAGATATCATTGTAATTTGTGTGCCATTCATATGCTAGCCCTTTCCCTCACTACATAACAGGCTCATCTTTTTATTATAACTATTTCCAATCATATATTCTCTTGATGACCATTTTTATGTCCTGTGTGTTTCTTCGCATATGTCTCTTGTCTACCATGCCCCTCTCCGTTATTCTTTAGTTGTGGTATATGACTGCAACAGAATACCACTGTGCTATAAGAAATGATGAGCAGGGAGATTTCACAATAACCTGGAAAGACTTACATGAATTGATGCTAAGTAAAGTAAGCAGAAAGAGGAGAACATTGTTCCCAGTAACTGCATCATTGTATGATGGTCAACTTTGGCATACTATCTCTTCTAAGCAATATAATGATGCAAAACATTTCTAAATGAAAATATCTACAACTAGGGAAAGAACTATGGAGCATGAATGCAGATTGAAGAACACTATTTTCACTTTTTCCTTGTTTCTTTTCTTGTGCTTTTACCCAGTTCTAATTCTCCTTTCACAACATAACTAATATGGAAATATATTTACATGTATAACCTATATCAGATTGCTTGCTGTCTTGGTGAGGGAGAGAGATAAGGGTAAAAAATTATAAATCAAAATCTTATAAAAATAAATGTTGAAAACTATCTTCATATGGAATTAGAAAAAATAAAATACTATTTAAAAAGGAAAATAGGAAAACCTCTGAAAAACTAGTGCTATTCCTTAAGCTCTGAGTAGTTTGTTAAAAGAATTTGGTGAATGACTTATCAGGAAAGTCAATCAATTCTTACTAAGTCCAGTGCCCTAGAATACAATTTCTGGATTTGTCACAATACTTTGAGAAAGACAGTCTCAGATAAAGGATGACACCGATTCTGCTAAAATCATCTGTAGGTCCTACAACTGATATCCTTGCAAGCACCCCCTGTGGAAAGCTTGAAATCAAATAGACACATCAAAGATGCTTCTTCCCAAGCAAATATGAATGAGCAATTTGTATCAATTCTACATACATGTACTGCAGGATCCTATTTGCTAAGTGCCTGTCAGTTTAATTGGCAGGGGTTATTATAAGGTCTTATCATTTCATTAGGCACCAAGACAGCTAGAGATAAATCTTGGCACCTTTAACAGTGCTTTTTGACAATTTCAATGGAACTACAGCATTTCAAGTAAAGAAGAAATTTTACAAAAAAGCTTCTCAATGTTTTGGATCTGTCACGTAGGGGGGAAAAGTTTTAAAGCACATTTTTAGGACTCATGGGGTGCTCAATTCAGAAAGAAAGCAATTCATAAGAAATGTCACATTTCTTAAACAGTTTCCCATTGTTCTTTAGCTTGTCATGTGGGGGATCGGGCCAAAAAAATGCATGCATCCCTGAGAGCTAGGGCAAGGCCAGTTTTTAAAAGACTGGGTCATTGGCAATTTCAACGCATTATTGATGATCAATATCTACATTCAAGGCATCCTCGTGGATATAAAATACTCACTGTCTGGAATACACACTTGAAGCCAGTACTGATCTAATATATGTTTTGAAAAGTATATGTAGGAGAGGATGACTTTATCTGTAATCTTTTACTTTTCAACTTACTTTTCAACATCTCAGCTATAGAGTATCCCTATACTATTGCCACCTATGGATAGTTATGAAAGATTTCTAGTAGTAAACCCTAGCTGATGACAGGTTGAATGTGTTATAGTCCACAGGCAGAAACTAGCTTTTTTTTTTTTTCCATCTGGCCTACAGATCTGCAAATTAACTGGTAGCAGCATGGACAAACATAGACAAAAACTAATTCAGAGCAGAAAAATCGTTAGTTTGATGAAAAATAATTATTTTAAATAATAGAGAATTTTAAAGGATTTATATTTTTAAATTTTTAATTCATTATAAGATTTTAAAAACTTGCCTTGCAACAAAGTTGAGTTTTTAAATTTTAACTTGTCTACACAATAGTATAGGACTATATTAATCTAATATTTGATCGCAAACATAGCATTTTCACCTTTTTATCGTTGTTTGCTTGCTTGTTTTTTTTCTTTCTCATTTTTTCCCTTTTTGATCTGATTTTTCTTGTGCAGCATGACAAATGTGGAAATATGTATAAAAGAATTGCACATATTTAACATATATTGGATTATTTGCTATCTAGGAGAGGGGGTGGGAGGAAGGAAGAAAGAAAATTTGGAACACAAGATTTTACAAGGATGAATGTTGAAAACTATCTTTAGATGTATTTTGAAAATAATAAGCTATTATTAAAAAAAAAGACTTATCTTTGAGTTACTTTTAAATGAAGCAAAACTTTCAAATTCTTTATTTTACTCTATTTTTAGTTTAAATCACACTTGTATAGGCCCTCTATATATGTAACCCTCTGGTTAGCTGGGTCCAAGCTTATGAGATCCCATCTAGCTTATTAAAAAAGTATTTAACTCATAATTAACTACAATATAATACAATACAAAAAAGTATTTAACTCATAATTAACTAATGATGATAATAGCTGGCATTTTTATAGTGTTTAATGTTTGCAAAGTAGTTTACCTATCTCATTTGAGTTTCACAACAACTCTGTAAGATACTTATAAGGTAGTTGCTATTATTATAATTCCTAATTTATTGATAAGAAAACTGAAGTAAACAGAGGTTAAATGACTTGTCCAGGCTCACACAACTAGGAGGGATCTGAGCTCAGGCAGCAATTGGATTCATCCTTCCTTACACAAAGTCCAACACTATCCACCGTGGCTATAATAGGTTTTATTCTGACCTAAGCTAGAGAAGGACTTCAAATGGACTAGTCAGGCTGAATGAGCAAGATCTAACTCAACTTCTATCCCAAGTCATCCTAGTAAGAAGGGATAGGATTTAAAAGGTGCAGATCTAATCAGTATCCCATTGTAACATATCTATGTAAGATCCATTCTTGAGTCCTAAAACATAATGGGATGATGCATAACAGACCATATTTGACAAGGTGAGCATATTGAGATTTATTCTGGTAACTGCTTATGCGTCAGAATCATTAGAGGAGCTGGAGAGTCATGGATCAACCAATCTGGAATGAAATCTGGGTTAAGGATCAACCCAACCTGACTGATTATAAAGCTTAAATATCTGGGAGTGGTAAGGATAAAACCTCCAATTCATTTAGGCGGAAGTATAAATTTTATTGGAAAGATCACTGGACTTAGCCTTAGAAGACAATATTTGAATCCCGTATCCAATAATTACTACTTATGAGATATTAGATAAGTCAAACAAGGTCATCTGTAAAATGGGAATAACAATATATTTGCATTACCTACATCATGGGTGGTTGTGAAGAAAATGCTGTGTGAATTATAAAGTAGGAGAGGAACAGAGAGACACAGAGAGAAACAGACACAGAGAGATGTCCCTATCTATATATGCTAGTATTATGATTGTTTAACACTGGGGCATGTCTCATGTCTACACAGCACAAAATGACATGAACATGTCTATACTAGACAGCCAAACAGGATATTTTAAATTTAATTATTTGTATTGTTTTACAAACAGACCATCTTTATCTTCCCCTTTTCTTGATTCCAATCAAATATCTAATATGAAAAGATTATCTACCTGGCCCTGTGCTTCCCCATTCTGTTCCCCACCCCCCATCCCCAGCCTCCTTCTTTATACAAACACGTGACAGGATTTCCCATTCTCAATGGATCACTTCACATTTAGTTTGAGGTTCATTACAATCCTCAGAAATGGAATTTTTAAATTTATAGTGGGTAAAAATGGAATCATAAAGAATATAAAGATCTATATGTTGAGTTAAACAATTTTTAAAAAATTAACCATAAAACGTTGAAGTGGCCACCTTGCCAAATCCTTACCCAAAAGAATCCTCACTATAACTAATATTAATAATTTTTAAAATAACAATAATAGGGAATATGTATGTGGTGCTTTAAGATTTGCAAAGTGCTTTTTATGTATCATCTTGATTGATCCTTATAACAATGCCGTAGGGTAAATTCTACTATTGTTCTCATTTTACAGATGAGAAAACTAAGTCTGGAAGTAATTGAGTGATTTGTTTATGGTCACACAACTCGAATATCTGAGGGAGGATTCAAACTCAATTTCCTTGATCCAAATCCAGTGATCTATTAGCCTTGCACCTAGCTGTTTGTATTACCTGACAAATGTTCATCTATTCTCTGCTTGAAGATACTCAATGTGGAGAAGCCACACTATTACCTGAAATAGCCCATTCCACTTAGGGAGAGTGCAAACTATAGAAAAAAAATTTTTGACAGTAAGCCTAAATTTGCCTATTTGTAACTTCTGCCTTCTGCTCTTATTTCTGTTCATGGCATCATCCATGTCTAAATCATTTCTATGTGATAATTCTTCAAATATTTAAAGAAAATCATCATGTCCCCACCCTGAGTCATCTTGAATCTAACTGACTACAGAATGCTACCAGCTGCCTCTCTTAATTTAGGATGGAAGCAGGAACGTTTATTTTACAAAAATAAATAGATAGGTGATAGGCAGACAGATAGATGAGATCAATGGATGGATAGATATAGATGATAGACAAGATAGATGGATGGATAGGTAAATGGATAGAAGGATGGAGGATGGATAAATAAATGGATAAATAGTAGATAGACAAGACGAATAGATAGATAGATAGATAGATAGATAGACAGACAGACAAGAATGATGGGAAAAAATAAAAAGGAATCAATATGGGAGGGGAAGAAAATTATCTCTAAGGCTTAGCACAGTGCTTGATACATACTATGTACTTAAATACTTGATGCTGTCTGGTTAGTAGAGAAGACATTCATTAATACATAAGGGATGAAGGAGATTGATCCACAGGGTTTCAAATGAGTTTATTTAGAACATAGCTATTTTAATACTTTGATCCTTCAAAGATTGGTCATTTCCAATCTTCGAGATTCCCTCCATCTCCATAAGTAGTAAGTAATCATGAAGAGTTTGTGTGGCCAAAAACTTATCACCCTATATCCTCTCCAGACTTAGCAAAACCGGTTATTGAACAGTTAACATCCAGGTAACCAGGCTCCTCCTTGAGATCTTTTCAGGTGGGTAAAGGAGCTTTCAAAGTTTCTCTCTACTGGGATAGCCTCTAAGAACCTGGGGTCATCTTCATGCCACAATAAGCCTTCGGGGAAGGTCTAGAGTAGAGGTGAGTTTCCTGGACCACCATCAGATTTTCATGCTATTAGATGGCATGCTAATTAGAGTTCTGGGCCTGGAAACAGGAAGATAAGTTTAAAATATGGCCTCAGACGTTTACTACCTTTGTGAACCTGGGCAAGTCATTTATCTTTGGTCTACCTATTTCTTCATCTGCAAAATGGAGATAATAATAGCACCTGGTTAGGTCACCTAAACATTATCTGCCTCAATTTCCTCATTTACAAAATAAGATAATACACCTACCTCACTAAGAGGATTGCTTCTGAGGATCAAATGAGATAATATTTGTAAAGCTCTTTGTAACCTTAAAGTGCTAATAATAATTATTGTCATAATTATTATTCAGATTTATGCTCCTTAGAGGTTCTCATTGTTCTAGAACAGGAGTAGGAGGAAGTGGTAAGTGTGAAGGTCAGTGAAAACTAAATATGTCTAAAGATTTCTTTTTAACTTATCCACAGAGAGACTTTGAGGTAGAGAGCAAAAAAAAAAAAAAAAATAAAGCTAACCATGATCTCTACACAGTGACCAGTGTAATTATGGCATTTTTTTTATTTTCAAAAGAATCATACATAAAACAGCAAATGGTTATAATGTTTGACAGAGCCCTAGTGTGCTGGGTTTCAGGGCATGGTACAAGACCCATCTGTTTAGCCAGGCATTTCCTTCAAATGTGGGAGGCTCACCAAGATTGATTCTAGACAATAGATATTTATATGCTATGCAGATCTCTGTCCAGAATTTAATGATTTATGCATTTTAACCCAATGATAATCTTTGTCACACATAAAGATTAAAAAAAATTCTAACAATGGAATACACTTATCCCACATGTCAACTTTCCCCACTATAGTTTTATATATGGTAAATAGGTAGAAGAAATTAAATGGAAATTTGGGGGGAGTTTTGCAGAAGCCACAGAAGATAAACAAAAGCCAACAGATGATACAGAAGAGGTTTAGGAACACAGAAAGGCATAAAAATATATGTTTGAGTGTTGTATAATGTCAGCATATTGTATCTTTTAATACCATAATAAGTCAGACGTCTCCTTTGGTACAAAAAGAGGACCAGAAAAATTTACTTGGATTTTCCAGATTCCAGGATACCACACACCTTATCCTATTCTCAGACTCCCTCCTTCCCTATCCATTCTTTCTAACTTTATTGTTACTCTGAATTACCTTAACACTTTGGTGTCTCTGTTTACACAGTTGTAAAACTAAACATGATTCATTATGGAGCCACTTACATGGAAATATTTTGTTTATAGTATTTTTGAGTATAGCAGATCTAGTGTTTCCAAGGAGAAATGAATTGCCTTAGAAGGCAATGGATTCTCCTGTACTTGAAATCTTCAAGAGTAAAAACTTGATCAACCACTTGTAGGGGATTGTATGGAGAAGGGACGCTTGTTAAAGTATAGGGTGGTTCTGTGGTTTCTGATTACACTCTGATTCAGAGTACCTAAAACCTACATGAGAGGGGCTTTATTTAAAATTAAACTGATAAAATTGATGGTGAAGCCATTTTGTAATAGATTGGTCAAAGTATGCTCTTTCTTAGATCCCATGGAGGGAATAGGCCAAAATGTTCTACTTCTTAACTTCTTTATACAATATTTTATGTTCTACCTCTTTCCCTTGCCATTGGTGGTCCTCCATGAGCCTGCTTGCCTCAGTTTCCTCAACAGTAAAATGAGCTGGAGAAGGAAATGGCAAGTTAGTGCAGTATCTTTGCCAAGAAAACCCCAAATGAAGTCATGAAGAGTCAAACACTATTGAAATGATTGAACAACAAATCATGATTAGAATTCTCTTTCTTTTCTATCCTCCACCCTAGCTTCCCAAATGCAGTACAAGAAAAGCCCTCCAATAAGGAAGCTTTCCTAATTCCCTGGGTTGTTAGTGGTTTCATCACCCAACCTCTTCCAGGAAATTACTTTTTATTTAGAAAGAAGGAAGGAAGGAAGAGAGGGAAGAAGGGAGAAAATGAAGGAAAGAAGGAAAGAAGGAAAGAAGGAAGGAAGGAAGGAAGGAAGGAAGGAAGGAAGGAAGGAAGGAAGGAAGGAAGGAAGGAAAGAAGGAAGGAAAGAAGGAAGGAAGGAAAGATGGATGGATGAAAGAAAGGAAGGAAGGGAGGGAGGGAGGAGGAGAGAAAGAAAGAAAGAAAGAAAGAAAGAAAGAAAGAAAGAAAGAAAGAAAGAAAAAGAAAGAAAGAAAAAGAAAGAAAGAAAGAGGAAAGGAGAGAGGGAGGAGAAGGGGGAGAGGGGAGGAAGTGAGGGAAGAGAGGAAGAGAGGGAGGAAAGAAAAAAACAGAAGGGAGGGAGGAGAGGTGGGAGGAAAGAGGAGAAAAAAGAAATGCTTGCTGAATTAGGAGCAACCAAATATGCCTTCTAGTTCCTCGATATAACAAGAATGCCAAAGATTTCCCCTGAGACTATTACATCCATTGTAATGGAAGTCATGCCTTGGGGAAAATATAAAATTGGTTTTTGTATTTCCAACAGCTTCCCCCATGCCTGGCTCATCGTTTATGATTGTTGTCGAGTCATGTCTGACCCCGTGGACAAATGTTTTCTGTTCTAGCCAAAAACTCTGAAGGTCTTCTCCAGAATGATATCTTTGGGATGGTATTGTGGTTGTTAGTGAAAAGGTATCCTAAAATATGATATCTTGACTTGTGAATAAATTGGATTTGACTGAGGTAGGACTGCACAAAGTCATCAGTCTCATTCTTCCAGAGCCATTTGAGTCCAGTAGCAAAACAAAGAAAGGTAAAAAAACTTGACTTTTCTTGACAAAGATTTGTTGGGACACAGCTGTGTGTCAGAGGCCACATTTGAACCCAACGCTTTTGGACTCCAGGCCAGAGCTCTATCCATTGAACCATCTAGCCACCTGGATCACACTAGACACTTTAAAAATGTTGTGGATTGATTGATTTCTCAATGGTCATTCCTCAAAACCATGTCTCCATCAAGAGAAATTCTCTCTTAACCCAGAGCATTTTCCTCTACCCTTCGGCCATTCTGTTTTGACATGTCTGACCCCCCTTCTAGGGAATATGCTCTCTTCCTTTGTATCAGACATTTTTTTTTAAATCTTCATTTTCTTCCTATCTTCTTAACAAGTTCTCTGTCTTCCTGCCTTTTCATAACTCTTCATTTTGAATTTATTCCCAAGGATCCACCTTTGGAATTCTCATTTTCTCTGTACTTTCTACCCTGGCAATCTCATTTATTTCCATAATAAACTTCTTCATTTACTCGTATCATCTATTACCTATTAACCGATAACCCCCATATCTATATTTCCAGTACAGATCTCTTATGTGAGCTCCAGACCTGTTTTTCAGATGCCCTTAGGACATTGAAACCTGGACCTTTGAATTCACCTGAAATATTTCCAAAAGTAAGATCACATCTTTTTTTATTTAAACCTATTTCTTTAATGTCCTTATATATAACTATTGTACTACTAATTACCTTTTCCCCCCAATGTTTCTAATCTGAGATTATCTTTGACCCATTCTTTCTTTCACAATTCAAACCCAATCAGTTACCAAATGTTATTGGCTCTCTCTTCATCAGCTCTTATATCCATCCTTTCCTCCTTATTCCCACTGCTACCACTTTGGTACAGGTTCTTATCATTACCTCTCAGTCTGATCTAACCGCTTCCTCCAGTTCTTCTCTCTACATTAGTTCCTTTAATTCCTTCTTCATTGGATAGCCAGGATATCCTTTCTTGTGTCTATTTCACTCCTCTACAAAAGTAAAAAGAAAGAGCCAAAACCTATTGTTTGTATAAAGTCCAAACTCTACCTGGAAACCATTATCATGTACAATACAGTTGGATGCCATCCTAATTTCCCAGCAATATCTCATTACTGCTCCATTTCATGAATGCTGTGCTCCAGCCAGGCCTGAGTACTCTCCCCTTGCTTGAAATGCCCTCTCCTTCTTTGACAGTTTCATTGCTACCACTCAAAGTCACTTTTAGGAAACTTTTCTTCCACTGCTGTTCAGTAATGAACTTCTACAAACCTCTTTCTCCACCAAACTCTCAGTTTGGTTGTCCAACTCTCAGATATGCTTATCCTGTAACATCCCTGATGATCTCTAGACTTTACAAGGATACAATGATTGTTCACTGAGATCAGGAAACATGTGCCTCAAACTTTGTATCTGCCCTATCTCAATGCCCTGCAGAATAGATACTTTGTGTTTACTGTTCTCCTGAATGGCTGCTTTGGGATTGTATTATACTACTTAGGCTGGACTATGTCTACAAAGTTATTTTTAAAAGCAAACTTGGAGAAACAGGTGGTTTTCAAGCAAAACTACTTCCCTGCTCTCTTCTATTTTGACAATAGCTGTGTGATCAGCTATTTCTCTTTCAAATCCATAGAATAATGCTAACACAAATTATTCCAAAGAGTTACTGTGGGGAAAGTACATTTTAAACCTTAAATCAGGATTTAAATCTGAGTTATTAATAGTTCTGGCATAGCTAAAATCCCAGTTCAGCCTTTCATTACTCCACCTGGACTTCCTAACTAGTTTCCTGTCTCAAGATTCAAAAATGTGAAACCACTGCAAACTATAATTCTGACCATGTCACTCCTCTCTTCAAAGACCTTCAGAAAGTCCCTATTAACCTATAGAAAGATGGAAAAGGAGCCTTAATAGTTAAAGTCCCCTGTGATGGAAAACCTATCTGTTTTTCCAGTCCTGTTTGATACAGTCATCTTTACATACTTTTCATTCCAGTCTCTTTGGACAGCTAGTCCCACAATTTCCCCTTGCATTTTTCTGTTCCCATGCATTCACCATCTCCTCGATCTTGGAAGACACTCCCCTATCTGTGCCAGTTGAAACTCTCCTCAGGTGGCACCCCCTCCTGTTGGTTGAGTGGACAAAATTCTGGGCCTAAATTTAAGTTCAAACCAGCTTCAGATATTTACTTGCTGTGTATCCCTAAATAAGTTATTTACCTTCTGTTTGCCTCAGTAACTGGGGGATAAACATTTACCTCATGGAATTGTTTTGAGGATCAAATCAAATCTGTAAAGCACCAATGATCCAGGCTCTCTAAATCTTTATTGTCTTCCTCTTATATCAGACCTACTCACTCTCAACTGAAAAGGATTTCTGCTTTTGAGCATCTTAGTTCTTTCCTCTGCTTTTATCAAATTCTCCATTGTATCATATTCCTTTGCATTGTCTTTTATGCCTCATATGAGATTTTGAATTTGCATTGTCTTACATAATTTTTGTGCAGTCATTTTCAGTTCTGTCCATCTTCGTGACACCATTTGAGATTTTCTTGGCAAAGATACTGAAGTCGTTTACCATTGACTTCTCCAACTTTTTTTTTTTTTACAGATGAGGCAAACAGGGTTAAATGATCTGTCCAGGATCACACAGCTAGTACACATCTGAGGCCAGGTTTGAACTCAGGAAGATGAATCTTCCAGACTCTATTCACTCTATCACCCAGCTAATATTTTACACTTAGTGGGTACTTGATTAATGTCCATCTAATTGAACTGCTTGACTCAAAAGAAATATGTCTGATATTAAGTTCTGAATGTCAGCCAATGGCTAAATAGACATGGGTGGCGCATAAGTAATTTTGTGGGTTTTTTAAAAAAGATTCCTCTGTTTTGTATTTTCATTTCTAGTCTTCATAATCCAAAAGTTTTCCATAGGCCCATCACTATGTACAAAAAGAAATCATTTATAGACTATTTTTTCCTTCCCATTCCAATTGGGATGTTATTCCCAGATGGAGAGGTTGGTGTTGGTTAGGCAGTTTGGCATTTTTGCATAATACAGGCAAAAATTCTTGATGTATCTGATGATTGCGGAGGAGAGATTATTCCAAGAGCTTATGCCTTGTGAAAAAGGAAGTATCAGGTATATTATTCAAATGAGCATCCCACTTTATAATTTTTTAATGAGTATGATTCTCTATCTTTGGGGGTAGGTGTTTCTGCATGAAATAATGATCATTTGAAAAAGTCCAAACGATGAATTTCAGTTTCTTAATGCTTGGGGGGGAGAGGAGAAGAAGCATTCCCATAAAGCAGCATGGTAACCTAAACTGTCTGCTCCTCTGCCTTATTTAAATATCAGAGAAAACACATTTTATTAGATTTGTGTGTAACAACTTCAAAGTTCTATCTGCTTCTAAGAGAAAAAAAACAACAATGAACAAACAAATAAACAAAAAACCACAATGAAACTGGCCTGCTATGGGGATTCTCTCGATGAGCAATATATTCACAGACACCTGGAAGAAAAGAACCTGGGAGATTTTTAGGAAAAACTGAATTCCTGACTTTCCAGGAACTTGACTATGAATTGTACACAGGACTGGGAGGAACGAGAATGGAGGCAATATCCTTCCTACTCTCCCCCATAGTTTTCTTCTCTCTAAATACAATTATTTATGGGCACTTAATGGGAGAGCAAGCCTTGTGTGAAAAGAACACAAGTAAGTGCAGCTTCTAAAAATACACAGAGCAGCTTTTAAGCCCTTATTGTTGCAAACTGACATTTTGCAGGGCATGGCATAAACCTAACAAGTCAGATTCTTGAAAAAAAAAAAAAGCCCAGAAAAGTAGACTTTTTTTTTCCTTCCTAAATCTCCTTAACCTAAAAGTAAATAGTAGTGAGGCTCCGTAGTCACACTCGATGCAAATTTCCCAAAGGGGATTGGGGGGAGGGGGGAACCGTCAAAGAAAACTAGAAACCTGTTTCCTCAAGTGGTCACAGGGCTTAGTAGGGGCTTTAAAGCTGGCTCCTACACAGGCCCATCCTTCCAATCGAGAGCTTGCTCTCTTGCACCCTTGCTTTCCTGCCTCCCGTCCTTGAAATCTTCCTCACTCTTTCCCTCTTGGCTTCCTTAGGAAACAGGTCCCAGGATCCCACGTCCTTCTCACTTGGTTGAAGTGTACAGCAGTTGACAGCTAGGCATGTGGTGTATAAATATTGAAATAAATGAGCCGAAGGGGTGGGGGTGGGGGGACGGACGGACTGACGAGGTGGACCCTCCCTCCACCACGTGCTCTCGGCGGGGTGCTGCTCTCCAGGATTGGGCTGGGAGTGGGGGGGAGCAAAGCAAAGAGAGCAGAGGGCAGAGAAGGAAGGGGACTGACGAAGGGCCCAGGTGGTGAAGACTAACCCTAAGAGAACAGAAGCAAGAGGGGCAAAGGGGAGGAAACGAGGAGGCAGTTCCCCCCACCCCCAACCCCATCAAAGCCGGGAGATTAGCTCCATCTCCTGAGGCTGGGTGGGAGAGGAGTGTCTGCCTGTGTCTCTCACCTGACTTCCTTCTTCTCAAGCACACACACAGGCACGCGCGCGCACACACACACACACACACACACACACACACACACACGAGTCAGCCCCCCAAAACAAGAGGAAGCCACAGCAGGGAACTAGGGCAGGGGGTCGGGGGGGGGGGCTGGGAGGGAGATCAGACAGACACCGAGACGCTTCCCCACTTACCCCTCCACGCCTAGGGTGCAGGTTTCGCCTCAAACCTGCGGGCAGATCGCCCTCTGCCCCCCACGCCCTCTTTTTACCCTCTCTCTGCTCCCTCCTCATCCCCGGCTCCCCCCTCCCTGCTCTCCTGCCCCCTCCTCCTTTGCTTCCCCTCCCCTGCCCTCCCCTCCGGCTCAGCCCAGGCTCGCAGCCTCCCGCAAACCTAGCCGGGGAGGAGCGGAGCGGAGCCGGGCGGCGGCGGCGACGGCGGCGGCGGCGGCGGCGGCGGCGGCGGCGGCGGCCGAGGCTCGGCCGGGCGGGCTGGAGGGCTCCGCACCGTAGACCCCGGGCGGACGGCCGCGGAGTCTCCGCCAGGGGGAGAAGGAGGGAAAAAGAGAGGAGGAGAGAACGAAGGAGGGAGGGACCGAGACCTCGGCACCCGGCGATCCAGACCCCGGCGCCCCAGACGCGCACCAAGCCGGCGGCGGCGACGGAGGCGGGGGCCGAGGCGGGGAGCAGTGGCGGCCAGGGCGCGGGCGAAGGAGGCAGAGGCAGCAGCTGCCGCGCTGCCCGGCCCGCACTCGCCTCCTCACCCCGAGCAGGGGGGGCGGCCGGCATCCGAGGAGCCCGGGGGGCGGCCGGCACCCGAGAAGCCTGGGGACTGAATGCCCGGCGGCAGCCCCCAGGGCCGGCTCGCGGCGGGCTCTCCAGCTGGGGCTGCCCGCCGCTCCTCCGCGGACCCAGCCGGCTAGGAGCGCGGCCAGCGGCCGCAACTGCGGAGCGGAGCTGAGCCGAGGCGAGCGGAGCGGAGACGAGCCCGGGTCCCCGCCTGCGCCCCCCGCCCCCGCCCCCGCCCCCTCCTCCTCTCCCGTCCCCCCTTCCCCTCCCCCGGGCCCTCCTCCTCCCCCCCCCCCACACACACACACACATACACACACACACACACCCTCCTTGCTCTTCCCTCCCCCCCCCCCCTCCTTTCTCCCTTGCTCGCTCGCTCGCTTGCTTCTTGTCTTTCTCTCCCCTTTGGCCCCTTCAGGGGGAAGAAGACAACAAATCGTTGAAAACTTCCGCGGCAGCCCAACGGGGCAGCAGCCGCGGCGCGCAACAGCAGCAGCAGGAGCCGCCGCCGTCGCCGCCGCCGCCTCCGCCGAGACACCGGGAAGCCTCTGGGGCTGCTGCCCCGGACTCGCCCGGCCGGCCGGCCGCCGCCTGTCAGCCCTCCCGCAGTCGCAGCCGCCGCCGCCGCCGCCGCAGCTCCCATGCCTGAGTGAGTTGGCTCTCATTTGTTTACTCCTTTCCGGGGCCGTACGCGGGGTATGTGTGCGAGTATGTCTTTACAAACTTCTTCCTCACAGCCCCCCAGGCGGGCGCCCCCCGCGCTCGGGCTGACCCCTCGGGGCTCCTTCCCTCCCCCTGCCCGCGGGCTGGGAGCTTCCCTCAGCCCACGCGCCGCGAGAGGCGGCCCGGGAGCCCCCCACCCCGGGATGGGCCGGAGGGCAGGTGAAGGAGGCCAGGAGGGCTGCTTGGGGAATGCCATTCATTCCCTCTCGGGGTGTGGGGATGGAGTGTGTCAGTCCGCCCGACCTCGGCAAGCACACATACACACACACACACACACACACACACACACGCGCGCGCGCCCGCGCACACATACACACGCACACATGCACACACACACACACCCCCACCTGCGGTACCAGGAATAGGGTGGGGAGGGGGTCCCTCCTGACAGTTAATCAAGAGAGGTGTGCTTGGGGCTGGGGGGGGAAGGGGGTCGGCGGAGAGCCCAGGTTCTGAGGACCTTCTCTCCCCCTCTCCCCCCGCCCTTAGCGGGGCCTGCTGGCCACTGCCCTCGAGCATCCCAGCCCAGCCCAGCCTGGCCCGACCGGGAGAGCGGCGCCGGTGGATTGGCCTGAGAAGTTTGTGGCAACTTCTCCATCTCCCGAGCCCGAGCCGCGGCTGCTCCCGCCGCCGCCGCCGCCGCCGAGCCGCGAAGTTGCAGCAAGTTGTTTCTAAGGAGTTGCGGCCGCGCCGCGGTGGTCGTGGCAGTGGCCGTGACCGTGACCGTGGCTTGACTGGGTTGGGAAGAGATGGAGGAGGGTAGAGAAGGAAGGAATGCTTTGCAGATAGAGGAGGGGACCGCTCGCCCCGCTTCCTGGTCTTTCACTACCCTGTCGGGCCGCGATCCTGACGGCTGAGGTCGTGTAGGCATCCGTGGCTTCTCCTGGTACCCCCGGACAGCAGGGCCACCCCAGGCACTGGCTTCACGGCTACCGTGGCCTTGGACGTGGTGGCAGAGCATCGTGCCCCCTCAGCACGACCTGATGTTGGGCACTAAGTCAGAGGGCAGAGCAGCCGAGAGGGCGTGAGGTGCAAGGGACCGTGGCAGGTCAGAGAGATCGGGGAGTGGGCACTGAGGTTTGTGGGCGCAGGAGAAGGGGAGTCAGGCCGACCCGAGAAGAGGAGGACAAGGAAGAGCCTTCTACCCTGAGCCTCAGCTGCCTGGGGCCTGGACCCGTCTTAACCTAGGCGCTGGGAGTTTCACTTCCAAGTGTCAACCTCAGGGTCGCCTCGCTAAATGCCGGGGGTTGAGACTTTGACCCCTGCGCCCTTCCTCAGCTAACTTTCTGCAGCGTTCCAGATGGGTTTCCAAGGAAATGATCTGTGACTGAGGCTCCAAAATGATTCTAACAGAGGGGGAAGAGAGGGGAGGCTTGGGAAGACCTCGGAAGAATCGAAAGATGGTCTGTCCCAATTGCCCTGGGCTCCACATATGTGTCTGAGGCCAGCAGGGACAGGTGAGAAGAGAGCGGAGAGGAAGAGCTGGTGAAATCTGACCGGCAGTTGTAGGTTTTACCCTCAGGAGCACCTGAAACCTCAAGTACTTGTGTCCAGAGGAAGCCATCCCATTGAAAACTTTACTGAATTATTTTACATTACCCTATAAACTGAACTAAGTATAAAATGGCAGCAGCAAATATCAGATTTATTCTCTCCAATCAAGGACAGTTCTTATTACGTGAAGGATGCATAATTCTAGATTCTAGGTTGTTAAGGTTCAAGTGTAAGATCTAATGAGAACACTTTCTTCTGTTCTACATTTCCAGTGATATGGTTTAGCTACAGTCCTTTCTTTCTTCTGCATATTATTTGAGTAGTACAGTAGTACATTCATATACTGTTTGCTTCAATCTGCTGGCAAGCATTAGCATTCAGGCTTACATTTTTGACAAATGTGCAGACAGGAATAGCATGAATAGGCATCTTAAATATTAACAACCTAAGCATCTGTTATGAAACAAATTTAATATATTTACTCTGTTTTTCTCACATTGTTAGGAAAGGTTATTATAAGTGCATAATTTCAACTTTAGTTAGCAGAAGTAGCTGGTTGTATCTTTCACTACCTCTTCAAGTGTTGAACACAATCACTAGACATAAATACTTTAATTAACTTGGTTAGGCACATCATTAAATAAACTTTAAACAATGTGCACATCATATACAGACATAGCTGTGGTAAAATATGTATCTTATAGGCAAATGTTTTTAATGCCTATACATTTTTGTAAATACAGAATGTACATTTATTCCTCATTTCAGTCTGACACTTATTGCTTCACATTTTTTCTAATGGAAACAATATTTTAAGCACAGAGTTGTGCAGTCATATGTAATACATAATAAGTAAACGGTAGCTATAAAAAAAGAAGAAAGCATTGTTATGTTTGAATACAGCTAGAATCAGGAGAAATAAAATCACTGTTAGGATTTGTATTCCTTCCTGAATCCTCAATACAAGTGATGGATGAAAAAGAAAGCAGTGAATGGAGGGTTTTCCCTTTTCCCTCCTAAAGTAGCGGCTTGAAAAGAAGGAAACATAAAAGAGAGATAGAAAAACAAAGACCTTCCAAAAAAGCCTTTATGGTGTTTTGTTTTGTTTTGTTTTTTTTCTGGAATCACTACATTCCTTATCTTTTTTTCATAAACCAAAATATGTAGTAAATGGTAGTTCCTTTTTTTTTAAGCTCATGGAGATAAAAGCATTCAAAAAGAGTGCTTTTGTCTAATGGTTTTAATAAGTTAGTCTTCTTTATATTTTTGTTGATGATCATTATAAAATAGTCATTAACTCCTTGGTTTACCCATTTTTAACTCAGAGTTTTCAAAGTGCTTATATCTATCACACAAAAGGTATAATGACAGCGATCTGAATTTGTGATTGACTAAGATATGATGTGCTCAGTGGCAAGAGAGGAAAAAAAATATTAAATTCGCCAAAACTAATACTTGTAGAAGATTCAACATTGTGTTTGGTGTGATCGGTTATGGTTTATACTTCAGGCCCATGTGATCAGGTGACAAGCACCTGTTTCTCTTTGTAAAAATATTTTGGCTATATAAATACTATTAAATTTAACCCCATATCCCTCCCCTCCCCCCGCATAGAGCACTGAAGATAATACTACCTTATCTGTTTTATAAAGTCCCAAATGTAGTGCAGACAATTATGCCCATTCAAACTGCAAGCACATCTATTCTTTCACACAGATGATTTTGGGCTACTATAACTTGCATTAATAATTGGGATCGTCAAACCATATGGCGTGAATGCATGTAAATGCACCAATCAATCTTCAGACTATGTCTGTGCATCTTGAAATGTACTATAAAATATTTCTCATCACTCTGCTCTTTCTCTTATAAATGAATCAAACAAACTGGACAAGCTTTGGATAGTGGTTGTTTTAAATAAGGCCATGGGAATTGGCTTTTATGCTTCTTAAGAACAGTTAGCCTTCAAAGTCAAATGGATTGCTAAATATTATTAGTAAGACATAAAAAAACACAGAGAAAAGTAGGTTCTGTAGGTAAGCACATGTATTGTCAAATTCTTAAGCCACGTTATATATTTAGATTAGAAAGAAAAGTAACTTTGGCTAATTTTTCTTTCCATTTATTTACTTACCACTTTGTATGTTTGAATGATCTGAGACTATTAACAACTACTATCCCAACTTTTCTCTCTATGGATTCTTTAGTAATAACTTTTTTGGATTTTGGAGGGTTGATTTCTAGCTTTAATATATAATATAATTTGAGTTTTGTCTTTATTTAAGACAGAAGGTATGATTAACTATTGGATAAAGCAAATTAATACACAGTTGTGAAACATTAAAGTTTTTGGTATGTTTAAAATCATTGAACATACATTAGGATGTCTTAGGCTTCATAATGCTGTGTCATTCTGACTTCATATTTTTAACATAATCAGGATATTTTTATGTGTTCATTTGTAACTATTAAGATAAAATTACAGATCAGTTATTCTTTCAAAACTGATTTATACTTAGAGCTGATGTTTATTTTACAGATAAGTTACATCTTTTTTAGAAAATAACTATGTTAATTAATACATTACGTACTTTATACAAGGCAATGTATTTTTCTGGTAAACTGAAAGTTCTGTCTTGCTGTTACCGGCATCAGGCTTCAACAATCTGCTCCTCTTGTGGAATGAACACTTCCTACTTAAAGCTAGAAAGCACCTACTGTTTATTTACGCTGCATTAAACTGACGGCTCAGCAATCAGGGGAAAAATATTACTTACTTTCCTGAAGTAAATACCAGTTTATAGGTTAGTGCATGTATTTATATTCCTGTCACCATTAAATAACGCCTCTGTCTCCATTTTAATATCTACCTGTGTGTGCTGTTATCCAAGGCAGCTGACTTTCTTGTTGGGGGAAGCCTGGGGAGAGTTGTCTTATTCCCAATTGGGGGGGGGGGGCGGGGAGGAAAATTTTTTTTATCATATTGATTCAATCCTTTTTCTGTCATTTAGAATCCATTTTTTAAATTTAATCAGTACCATGTCATATGATCTATTTTTCCATGAACCAAAATAGGGTACCTGGACAATATTTTAAGAGGATAAAAGTATGTTTCCATTTAAAATAGGTATCTTCCTACAACATTAGCCATCTTTTAGCACACATTCTAATCTTAAGATTATTTTTTAATAGAATTTATAACAAATACTATAGGTACTGCTAAATTATGTGCTTCCTAGTATAATTAGGTTTGGTAGGCTAACTGTACTGTTCTCCAGCTGTATCCCCCTGAGATCCCCTGCAACTCCTAAGATTTGTAATTCTATAACACTGTGCTAACATGTAGCTCATAGTAGGTGCTTCAACAAAATACTTGTTTTTAATATCTCAATTTTTTTTTTTCTGAAAATAGTCCTGTCATACAATTTTTTTTTTCAAGTGAATCAGTGCTTTCTGTTGTCACTATCAGCCTAAAGATAAGTCAGATAAATAAGATTGCTTTTAAAGGAAAGTATCCATCTGGCTAAAGAGATTGGTAAAGTTAAATTTTTCTCTCAAAAGCTACTTTAAAAACAAAATTATGAAACATAACTAACAGTACTAAAATGTTGAATTCCAGTGCTCAAAATTCACGTTGAAGAATATTTGTTCTCACTAATATTCTATAAGTACCTATTAGAGTTCTTGCTCTACAGATGGCTGTCAATCTGCAATCATATATTCCATTGACATTACAATAGAATAAGGTCTTAATACAGCATATAAATCAAATCAGTTACACAAGGTTATTCCCCTTCACTATACCAAAGAAAAATTGTCTAGTATGATAATTTATCTATCATCCCTAAGTGCTGTTCTCAATGGCAAGTATATTTAAACTTGATGTCTTCATAGAGTGTGATCCACACATCAACGCACATTATTTAGTACTTTTGAACTTATGCCAACTGTACCTTTTGCTGTTTATTTTTTTAAAAGCATTTTAAGATCCGATATTTCATTGCAAAGTAAATAGATACAGATTGTGTGTATTTGTGTTCAAAGTGAGAGTTACTAGTGTAACATATATTGGCCTATTTTTATTCTTTCACACTTGTTCTGTACAATTTCCACAGTTTAGGATGTGTCGGAAGCTTCACAAAGTCAATTTTTTTTCCACCTGATTCAGTGGACTTTCAAAACTATGGTTCACTGAGTTAGATGGTCTTCTTTAATGGGATTTTAAAAAATAGAATAGTCTATATGCTATCCAATTCCTTTTCCAATTTCTCTCCCATTTTAAATAACAGTTACTTTGTACATAGTGTGGGAGCTTGTGATAATTGACCATTAAGAGTTAATTTCAGTTTCCTATCCAACAGCTGATGTGTTAGATAAATAATTTAATTAATCATCTTTAAATTGGATATAATAAGATACCTTAGTTCTAAGCATATCTCTGAAGGGAATATGACCTAAGTAAGTGTGCAAGTCTCATCAAATGAAGGGTAGAATGCTGAAAGAATAAACAGATGTTAGCATCTTCCTTAGAAGTTCTATAAAATGCCATTACGCTTAGGATCACCCTCCCTTCTGCCCAGGTGTACAGGAAGTAGTGAGAATCAGAGTAGGTGAAGTGGGCGGATTCTTTCAGACCATAGCCATGACCCTATTTATAACACACCCACCCTCAGAACCGCAGGTTTGGTCCAGCTGCTTCAGTAGCAACTCATAACCACTTCATTCGCGAGATGCTGTTGCTTTGCTAACAGTGTCAGAGAGAGACTCTTAACCATCACCATCATTGAAGTATATCGAAGACTTGCCTGTACATGGTGCTTTGCTAAATCCTAAAAGAGGCCTTCACTATCTTGAGGGTAAGTACCTTGGTGATTTTCTCACTAGTACCATATAGATTAGCCATCCAGACAATGGTGATATCAGATTTTTGAGCACATCTCTGAGATTTTCACATTTCCCTAGCTATTAAAAAAGACTCTTTCAGGGACTAGATAGTGAAGAGAATCTTTAGTGTGTATTCTTTCTGTGGGTTGCTAGACCTGCTAATAGGTTATCTGCAAAACTTATTGAGTCTTTTTCCCCGGTGATATTTAAAGAAAAAGGTAGTTTTTTTAGCTTTGTGGTGTACTTGATTTGGAGAAGGTTCTCCTTGGAAGCAAAGAGGATGAGCTTGGTGATTTCTGTTTTCCATGTATAAGAGCATATAAATGACATTTTGATACATTAATGTTTATAATGCTGGCACATAGTAGGTGCTTAAAATGTTGGTTGATTGAATAATGGGACATTGAGCTAAATGGAGTTTCAAATTGTAAATATTATATAATACTAACAATTTTATTAGTATTAATGAAGTTGAACTTAGAACCTAGGAGATATAGTTAACTCTTGAAACAAAGATCATTCTGAAACGCTTATATCAATAATTACCTGAGTTTGCTGGTGAGTGTAATTGAGTTTTCCTATTCCCAGGTACCAGACAATTGAAATAATTTGTGATTAACAGCAGAGCTGTGAAAATTTCAATGTATAGCAAACCTCCCAGTATTTTAGATTCTAACATAATCTTTACAAATAGCACAAATAACAAGCAAAACATGTCCATAAATATAGCACATTTTAACTAATAAAAATGTATATTCATTATTATATATTTAATACTAGACAGATTTTCTCAGTTACCAAAGGGGGTTGGGAAATGAATTCTTTTAATAATTATGAATGTTTCTTGCTCAGAGGTGGGCTCCTTTTTTTAGGTGATATAAGAAGTCCCAAGAACAATTTAAACATTATCTTAAAAGTTTAAAAATGACAGCTTTAGTTTGTATGGAGTCATTGTAATGTAATAATACTGCATGCTTATTAGTGTTATTAGTGCAGTAGACATTTAATTACAGTCTTTTCTGAGACATGTTAACTGTGTATTAACAGTCATGTTAAAAAGAATGATGTATCCTTTTACATACAAGCTCCTGCTTGCCAACCCTTCTAAAAAATTCTTTTTAAGCATGTGCAGTCAGATCTTTAGTTCAGAATCATGACAGTTTTTCTCCCAGAACAACCAGACTTGAAGATTTTTAGAGGAATCTATAATTCCAGTCCCTCTTTACTTTGTTGCCGTTGTGTGGTAGTTTTTGCCAATGACATTAGAGATAGGTACCCCTCAGTGGTTTTTGCTTTCCAGCATTATATTTTGAGACGCCTACGTTTTCTTGTTTTCAGATTACTTTAGCCAGCATAAAGCAGATAACCTATTGTTTTATTTTGAAAACTTATTTTAGGGTTCAAGAATTTTGATCAGAATTTAGCAGCTTTCTTAAGAAAACTCTATTATCATAGTTGAGGTTTCCTTTGGCGGTTTTTTTCTAGCTATATTTCTAACATGACTTTATTTCCAAAAGTAGCATAGTACCTTTCACATAGTAAGTGCTTAATAAATGCTTATTGATTTAGGTGGATTTTGCAGTAAGAATTTGTAATAGTCAAAAGAAACATGAGAAAGACTGAAGTCCCAGGTGAGTTAAAAATGAAGAGACTACAGATTTTTACCCTCGATTTTTACAACTAGTGTAGAGAAAATGGAGATGTTTATGACTTGATTTATGGTTTTGACTGCGTACATCAGGCTCACCTTGAAAGAGACAGCAACATGGAGAAACAGGGCCCAAACCTCAAAATGCTTTATAAGCATTTTTAACATGCTTATGAAATCAGCAAAGCACAGGTGTTATCTGTATTTTACAGATGATTAGAGAAGAGCCAGAAAGGTTATGTGACTCACGCTCAAATCTATAGCTCAGAAATTAAGGAAGAGTCCTCTCTTAGCCTCTAACATAGTACTTTTCACACAGTAGGTGATCAGCATTTGTAGATAAATGAATGAAGGTAAAGTGAACGGACATAGATCATGTATATATCCATAATGGATATAGTTAAATAAAGAATTAAATAAATAATTCACTTTTATCTCTAATATTCTAGTTTCTTCTGAATAGTTATTCTTCATTTCCAAGAGGCTAATTTTGACATCCATGGTTCTTCCTTGGGCACTTCCAGCTAGAGTCAGAGTTAGGGCTCTGTCACCACACAAAGGTCTTAGTCAAGTGGCCATGCTGCTGCATCCCAGCTGTATTGGAATCTAAGTATGACAGTGGCCACAGGGTCCAGACTGAAAACAAACAAACCAACCAAATATTTTAGGAATGGCTTTGCTTTTTGATATTGGTCTGTTTGAAGTTTTAACAAAGGTACCTTATGTAAAGTCCAAGACCAGCCACTTGTGGGCTCCGGCACCCCTAGTTGGCCTAAGTTTTCTGATTAGATGACTCCTGAGATATTCCCTTCCAACTTTATGTGTGTGTGTGTGTGTGTGTGTGTGTGTGTGTGTATGTATATATATTTATTTATTTGTATACATACACACACAGGGAGAAACAGCAAGAGTAGAGATAGATAGATAGATAGATGGATAGATGGATGGCAAGGAGAGACATTAAGAGACAGTGAGAGAGAGAGAGAGATAAATAGATAATAGAAAGAGAAAGAAACAAACAGATGATACAAAGAGAGAGACAACGAAAGAGTTACAGAGACAGAAATAAAGGATAGAGAAAAAGATAAAGACAGAATCATTCTATAAAGAACTATGCTGTATCAGAGTCTGGATGTAAGGAAAGCCATTTTTATAAAGATAGCTTTTTTTTTTCCTTTTTTGACTGTCATTTTCATTTTTTCATACTGCGCTTATATTTCATAATGTACAATGTATGGTAGGCTAGTAGAGGGTTACGTTGGTAAATCTCTGCTATTCCAAAATACTTCTGGACATCCTATATTCATGTTCCCTGGAATACACAATTTTTTTTTCTTCTATTCCTACTTGCATGGCAGATTTGCTTGTGTGGTATTGAGAAAATCATTTCTTAAGAAGCTCAGGGCTTGTGACCTTCTATATTTCCATGCAGATTCTGTCTCTTTAAAAATGCAGTCTCCTCTATTTGCCCTATTAATTGTTGATATGTTGCCATCCACGAGACAAAAATTAGAGCTGTAATTAAATAATCATGTGATGCTCCTTAGTGCCAGTGAGAGCAAACTCATTTTTCCAGGCCCTGATGGTCACTGATTATTGTATTACTACTGGCTGGCTTTATTTTTTTTTTTTTTAATGCTTCTCTGTCTCTAGCTTACTTCACTGCTGTCCTTTTCAAATTTAAAGAAAGTAGAGAACATGAAGCCAGATAATTGGCCAGAAGTCCTATGGGATAGAAGGCAGACATACCTTTTCTGCTCTTGGTCACCTGGTAGCCTCTTTGGGGAGGGCTACCTCCGTGGTGTGGTGTGGTGGCGTGCCATTTCATTTATACTGGTGTTTTGGCTAGGAAGGATGCACATGGGGAATGCCAGGAGAGTTACAAAAGGAGTAGGGTATTAAAATTCAGAAATGATTAAAATTGAAATAAAAGGATGCTGCCTCTTTGCCAGGACTCTGGCAGGCACAATGACACATAGAGATTAGTTTCTACCTTCATCTTTTCCTTCTTTCTCATTTCCTCTTGTTATTGTTGACACATTTACCTTATGTCTGCCTTCCATCTCTGTATCTCTTTTTTCAGTCCTGTACACACCTACTTTTTCCTTAAGCATGGAGACATCTACTTAACCTTATTATAACAATAACAGAATAGGTTATTAATATTTTATATGCACATGATTAAAATTTCTCTCTTAAAACATAGGTCAAGTGTATTATTATTACCTGGCATGTAATTTTTCATTGAAAATATTCTTTTCTGCCCATTACTGTTTCAGAAATATAGTCTCTACTTTGATAGTGATTTAATGCATAGTGTTTAGAAAACCATGTTAGGCTAGTGAGAAAAGAACTTACCAGTCATGGATAATCAATTATGCATGAATTCAGATGAAACAGATGGAATCTGGTGAGTTAAAGTTTCTCTTTGGCTTAGTGGATTTCTTTTGTGTGAGTGTGAGTGTGTGAGTGTGTGTGTGAAAGAAAAAGAGAGAGACAAAGACAAAGCCAGAGACATACAGAGAGAAAGGGATAGAGAGAAAATCTCATTTATCAATAAATATCTTGCCCAAATTGAGCTTTTCTCCTATTTTCATTTCCACTTTTCCCTGGACTCCATCATTTTTCAGCGTAAATTAGTTCAACTTTTTAGAGCTTGTATTGACATCTTCTAGTCCAATTCCCTCCATTTAGAGATGAGGACTTGAAAAATGAAGGGACTTGTCCAAATCATACGCCTACTTTGTTGTAGAGGTAAAATTACTACAGTGCAGGAGCATTTTAAGTAACTTAAATTTTAAGTTATTTTAACACTTTAAGATTTCTTAACTTAGTGAGCATCTCATCATACTTAGCTTAAGTTCTTGTTTTCTGATACTTCAGTGAACCCATGATCTGCTCACTGTGTATTTTAATTTGAAAAGGTTTCTTCAGTAATTGTGAGATGGAAATTTTTGGTTTTGTATTTGCTTTGTTTTTCATATGAGGAGTTTGGGATCCTGGAGAGGAGAATATTTTGAAAAAACTCTGAGCTCCAAGTAGGAACCCTTAAGTTTGAAGGATGACTTTAATAGTTACTTGAACAAGTCACTTTTTCTAAACCTCAGTTTCCTCAGCTGTTTAATAAGGATAATCATTCTTATTCTGACTGTTTTATTCATATGGTCCCTCAGAAAGCATTTTGTGAAAACTTAAAATGCTATATGAATGTGCATTCATGTTACAATTTATTATATATGTAATATGTATATATGTATATATTATGTATATATATATAATTTGTCTGTTTTGTCATTGTACTCCTGTATACCTATGCATCAGTGAATAATGTTGATGTTAAGACAATAACCGAACAGTTTTAAACCAATTGATGGAACAGCAAGATTTAGTTAAATGAAGTATAAGCTATTTTATAAAGTCTTCTCTTGGTGCTGGTTAATACTAGTACAAGTGATTTAATGAAAAGAACTCTTTTTACAAATGAAAACTAAAAGTAGCTTTTTTTAAAATCCTCACTTTCAAGAAATTGTGTGTTATTTTTTAAAATATAAAATGCACAGTTTTATACAATCTCATGGGGTTAACTAATTAAAATGCCCCCGCAACGTAGTTAACTTACAATCAACCAAATGGATTTTGCCCGTCACTAAGAACATGGTCTCCCACCAAAGGAACAAGTTGGTAGTGGTCAAAAGAAATGACAAATAAATTATTTGCTTCTATTTAAAGAATATTAAGATTATTTTTAAATGAGGAGGCAACTGATTTTCAGAGAATAGAGGTAAATTATGATTATTTTTTAAATAGCTCCAGGGTTTGCTAGGGCTGAGAATACTAGTTTAGGTTTTCTTTTTAAGTCCTATAGTAGGTTATAAATTTTATTATGAATTCTTTTTATTTTTCAAATTGAAATGCACATATACATGGATAACATATGCTAGCTGTCAAATTACTTATTGATAGAGAAAGTCATCTACAACAGATAAATTTAGGTAGATAATATAGGATCCTATACTCTAGCTATACCCCAAATCTTTGAATTATTTAATCTGATTCTTTTTAATGAGATAAGTGTTTTCAGTTAATTCTTTCCTGTCCTCAGTTATGGATCAGAATACTATTTCTGTGTAATTAAGAATGTACTGTAACATATATAATCTATGCATTAATTTTTGTCTCAAGGAAATTCTATTTTTAAAGTATATGAAAAATCTTATAAAATCATGTAAAAATTTATAAAAATTGTTTGGAAAAGCAATTATACAGTCTAGAAAAAAGGAACATTATAGATGTTAAAAACAGTATTTAATTGTGGAAATGAGTAATGCCATATATAGCCCCTAGTTTTATCAATTTGTGAACTTAAAAGTTTAAAATCCTTGTTTAAGAACTTATCTCCATTTTTCTTCAAAATAATCTTTAACAGCTTCTCTATAGTTAAAGAAAAAACCAATGTATCATCTTTATGCATACTGGTCATTTACTTGCTTCCATTGTATTCTCATTCTTATACACACACACACATATATAAATATATGTATATTTATATATGTGTGTTATATTATGTATTATATATAAATATGTACATACATGTGTACATGTGCATAAATATATGAAAATATAATTTTTAATCAGCTGTCATCTCTAAAGCTTCTCATTTTACAAATGACTAAACTGAGTCTGGAGCTAATATGATTTGCCCTAGATCACACAATAAGAAACAGGGCTGGGATTCCAGACCAGGAGCTTTCACTCCATTGAGACACAGCTCTTTCCACCCCAAAACTATTTGAAAAATATGTGATTCATTCTTTGAATAGTTGCCCACTTCGAATCCATTAAATGTACCTGAAAATGAAGCTTTAGATTTAAGGAATAGTTTGCTTTTAAGAGATATCTTTTCTCTTTTAATGAGGCATTTGTGTACTACATAACATCTGAAGGCTGAAAACCCCTCTTCTAAAGATTCTGAAATTACCCACTTTAGGTGAGATTTTGTTCTCTGAATGCCTATATGTATTCATTTTGCTCAAAACTGGTATTAATTTTTTTAAAAATCAAGATGAAAACAAAGGGTAAAGTCTCATTTATCACACATGGTATCCTTCATTCCCACAATTAAGTCTCATTTGTAATATCTGCTTAAACCTTTTTTCTAGTATATCTTATTTGATCTTTGTCTTTACCAGCCTCGATCACCACAGACAGTGCCATGTTAGCAGGTGAGGAAGAAGCAATGCATTGTTTAGAAAGAATAATAAAATGTGGTATATAATATAGCACATTAGCATTTACCTGACTCATCTCATTATGCTTTGGATGAAACAGCCAGCACCCCAAAACCTTGAAAGTTATTTGAGGAAAAGAGGAATAATTTCTACACTTCAATGATTTGGTTTTGAATTTATTATAATCGAAATTATTAGAAATTAAAATTTCCATGTTCATTTCTATAATTCACAAGCATCATAAGGGCATTTAATTTTTGGCCAAATGTGGTTCCTTCAGCTCTAATGGTGGTTCAGTTTCCCATAATGCTGGGACAATGCTTCGTTCAGTGCCACGCAGCCAGTGGGCACTTGGTAAATGTCAGCTGCAACTAGGATAAAAAGTCTCCATAAAATTGCTTAGGATATGACTCGAGCCCATTGTACTTTAAACTATTTTCTCCCCTATAATTTAGTTGGCAAAGATGCATTAACAGAGTTTTCTCAGGGATTTTAATATATTAAAACAAAAGTCTTGATCAGAGTTTAGGGATTGCTGCTATTGAAATTAATTGAAAGAAAAATCATTAAAATTACTGAAGGTGTTTAAAAGCATATTGATAATAGTAGTGATGAATTTAAACGTACTCCTTGTCATGACATCATAGTGTAGTTGGAACAAATATTGCATTGGCAGTCTAGAGATCTACTCTGCCACTGATTATATTTAATCATTTTTCTGAGCCTCAGTTTCCTCATCTGTAAAATGAAATTGTTGAACTAAATTAACTTCTTTGGGTCCTCCTAGTTCTAGAAATCTATGAAAACTTTATAAATTGATTAGGAGTATTGGCATAAAGTGTAGAAATACATTGAACAATTTTCTGGGAAGAAAATCATACACAGCTATATTGTAAAGCAGTGAAGGAAACTATGTTAGTTCTGGCTCCAGTAAATAATAGATGGGTTTTATAATTGTACTTCCATGTATAATTTGTGGTTAGTAGCTTATATTTGTAATGTTAAATAATACATCTGCATAGGATTGTTGGCACCATAGAAAACCTGAAGAAAATTCAGCTTACTCCCTAAAATACTACCCTTTCATTTACCAAATTCTTCTTATAATTTTCATTCTTATTTACTTTTTTAAAAGTGAATTTTCTAGACTGACATTTCTTAAGTGTTGTTTCTTATAATATCCTATAGATTAAATTTGTTCATTTCAGTTCAAACTTGAATAGGATCAACTTCAAATACACTCACCCAACTTCCAAACAAAGATATCTTTCCAAGATTGCCATCCCGCATTTCACTTGACTCATGAGCTGTCCTGGAGAACCAACCCAACAGTGGTCCCCAGGACTGTGTCCATTGAAATTGTGATGGAGGTAGAAACCCTAACAGCAGTTCATCATTATTATCCTCTTCTTACACCTTTACAATACCACCATTTTCCTTGACTGAAAAGCACTTCCTATTTCAGAAATTTATATGGAGATGTTGTATGATACAGAGGAAGAAACAGGTGCCTTAGGGGAAATCCCTCAAATACTTTTTCATAGCTTTTCATAAAGCCAGTGAGAGTCCCATTATAAGCAACTAAGTTGACCAACTCTTTAAAAAAAAAAAAAAAAAAAAAAAAAAGGCCTTTGGTTAGTTTTTAAAATGTATGGCCATATATCATGTGCTGAAATCAACAGACATTCACTAATTCCCTCCTTCCCACCCCAATTAATCTTCAGAAAGTTATAGATTTTTGACCACTCCCAGTGTGGGCTATAATTGAACCAGCAACAGACTGACTAGAAAAATTAAAATCCATTTGAATTACCTCTTCATCCTTCTGCTACAATCTCCAAATCCTCAATCCTTTGCTATTGTTTTTTGTCCTTCATTCTCCAATGTCTCATTCATGTACTGGTCCCTTGTTAGGGACCTATGTTCATATTTTCAAATAAGCATGCTTAAGGATAGGAATAGTTGTTCTTTGAGAGATACAAAGGTAGATGGGTATATAGATAAATTATTGATGTTGATGTGACCCATTGGTTATTTGCTTACTTCTACAAGAAACATTGGAGTATGTTTGCCCCATAATTCTGATATAAATATGTCAAATGTCTCATTGAAAATATAGTCAATAGTAAGATTTCTACTAGGTTCCATTGTACTTTTCATACCCATTGATTCACAGGCTTTTTCCCCCGGAACCTGTGATTTCATCGATCTAAGAAACCCCTAGTGGTGAGGAAACTTCTTGTGCCAATACAAGTGTTGTGCAAATTTATAGTCTTTAATTGTCTAGGGGCACTGAAAGGTTAAGTGATTTTTCCAGAGTCACACAGTCATTGTGCATAAGAAACTGGACTTGAACACAAATCTCCTTGACTCTAAGATCCGGGGTCTATCCATTCTATCCAAGACTCTTTTTTTCAGTACACAAATTAAAATGTCAAAGTAATCATTTTGGATCACCTGATGAAAATCAGATAGCCACTGAGAGATATTTAGATCACTGACCAAGACAAGAACTTGACAATGAGTATCCCCTTTACCATTCTGCCATTACTACCATAAATTTAATGTTGAGAGTTAGGATTATGGCTAAAAAGAGCATAGCTAGGTAACTACATTGCAATGGAAGTGAAATGCAATTCTAGAATCATGAATTAGAATCAAATCAACTCTTCCATTGTTCCTGAATGGAGCAGATCATTCTGTCTTTCTATGTCTCCAATTGCTGTCCCTACAATTTTCTGGTCCAAAGCTCCCTTCCCAGGTCACTTCTCCCTATGACTATTGTCTCTGCCATTAGAATGTAAAATCCATAAGGACAGAGATAATATTTGCTCTTGTTTTTGAATTCCCAGTACTCAGCACAGTATTTGGCAGAGAGTAAGAGCTCAATAAATACTTATTCATTCATTTTCTTTCTTCCATTAATTAATAAAAGAAGAAAAAAACTAACCTTATCTTACCTACTTCTATCCCACCTCTATTTTATTTGATATTGTAAATATTATGCGGATCTACTAATAGGAATATTAATGTATGATAAAGTAATATTACCATGCCATGACCCCGGATATATCATTGGTGTCATTTTCTGTCTCATTAAGGGGCATGTACAAATAACAGAAATTTCTGCACCACTTGAAGCAGGCTGTGCTCTGAAGTTATATGGAATGCATAGTGATGGCAGTCACAGATAAGATGTGAGAAAGGGGTGTAAGTGTTTACAGGATATTGTATTTCCTTTCAGACATATGCTGAAAAGAGTTGTTTGGGCTGTGGACCCAGATTTTTTCTCCTGCTTGTGCTAATTGGTGTATAGTCCATTCAAAAAATTACAAGGAAATCAGTCTTGACATCCTAGACAGAGAAAATGAGGAACGTGACAACTAAACATATGGGCCCCCCCAAAACCCCCTTATATGGCCAACATCAAGCACATTTCCAGACACACATATGTGGAAAACACCACCTGCAAGTGAAGTTCCCCACCAAGAATTGATGTGGCAAAAAAAAAAAAAAAAAAAAAAAAAGCAGCATCCTATATTCTGCTATTAGAGTATTGAGAGATAGGCCAGACTTTGTTTGAATGGAGGAAAAAATGGATCATCAATGTGTCCTTTGAAAGCATCATATGTGGTATGAAATATTCCTTCAGAAATACTCAGGTACCCATTTGGTAACTGCCAGTAATCAAATCTTAAGGATCATAAGCTTAGCCTACTCTCTTATCCTCCACTTTTTTCCTGTTTACCCTGAATGTATATGTATAAGTTTGAGTTTTTTTTTTAAATTGTCATTACTCTGTAATTATTTCAATGCATTCTCTGGTATCTTCTGTCAACAGTTTCAAAAGTAGAGTATTATCAAGTTTTTTTTTTTAAAACCTTGCAGGTTTCTTTTCAATGTTTTATTCTGGTATGATAGCTCATATTGTTTGTTCATCATAAAAGACAATATTATTTTTCTAAAATAAATGGTAATATTTGAATCATATACAAATATTAAATTATGTTTTAACATATCAATGAAGTTTTAAATTATTCATAACAATTTTAGTATACAGTTTATATAGTTCTAAGCCTGTATATTTTTTCTTATTGAAACGTGTGGTCATATGTATATAATGCAAATTAATGTACATTTCTATCTGTTTCTGATTCTCTGCTAGGTTATGTTCATATATGCAAAAGAAAATATAGTTTCTTAATTATCACTTTTTCTCTCGTTCATTTTAATCCAGAGTTTACACTGGTCAATGTTCAGAGGCTATAATGAATACTCTTAACAGAGGTAGATAATACACAGTAATTAAGCTCATCAGCACTGTATACAACTTCTAAGGTATAAATGCATATGTGCTGTTTCCTCCAAGGTTTTCTTTTAATCATATATCTCGGGCATAGAGGAAGTGTCTGTTGTAAGATTAATGTGATTATGTGATTAATGGATACATGATATTACTATATTTGCTTACTGTCCATGATAATGTCATTAATAAACACCTTGGATCTCAATTATTACTGGATTTACTTCTCCCTTTTCCATTGATATGCCCCTCCTTTTTTACATTACTTATTTTGTGTGGTTCATGCTTCTTAAAATACATTCTGATCCCTAGATAAAAAGGTTTTCTGCACATTTGAAGTGGGATTATTAATTTTTACTTATTCCTTCTTAGTTTCCATTAATCAAGTAATGAGGATTATGGGGTAAATACACTTTTTCAGAGAGCAGTTATGAATTTTCTTATGGTTTCTAGTTAATAATCTCTGATAGATATTTTTTTACAATAAATATTCCTATCTGACTTAATAATTTTGCTTCCCAGTAGTTTTTTCATTGATTCTCCCTCACCCCCACCCTTTACTCAGATGATATCTGTACTTCCCTTTCGTTCTGAATTCTTTATCTTCCCCAGTAAACTGATAAAAAGTTGTATGCATACATAAATTTTTTGATTGCCTGCTCTATATTTTTAACATTGTATTCTTCCATGACCAGTCTTTTCTTAATTCACTAAACTTTAAAATATATTAGCTACTGTTGGAAACTGATGCAATGAGCAAATATACCTTCTGTGAAATAAAAGTTTGGCTGTCACAATTTAAATCAGCTGTTCTTAAATAAATTAGGCTGATTGAATGATTCCATCTTAAAAACTTTAAAATAAAATCAGTATGACTATTTGAAATTATTTTCTAAGTGAGCCATATGCAAATTCAGTTGGAATTTACATTTTCATATGTTTTCTTTTCAAATAGATTGCTCTTTCAATTTTTCTATAAGTTTGAATTAACCATCTCTGACTAGCAGTGGATGTTATTTTTGCTTTCCTTTCCTCTTCCCCTCTTTCATTAATGAGGTATATACATTGTATCTTGCCTAATATAAGTTATATAGCTTCCTCTATTTTGAACTGCTTTGTGCTGGGATTTTTTTTTTTTTGAGGGCATAATGGTATAGGTGTATTTATTTTCAGTGACTGTATTTTTCCCATATTCTGATGCCCACTTTTTTTTTTTCTTCCTGTTTAGTAATAAATACTTCATGCTTTTTTATTCTATGGAATTTCTTTCTAACTTTGCACCAGCCTTCACTTTGCATGTACTATAATTTTAGATCAACTGCCTGTTTGATTTGTAATTGAGCCATGGGCTATTATTCCAAAATACTTATTGCTTTTTATTTGAAACCTATTTTTCCCAAAAGGAAAACAACTTAACTCTGTTTTATCTTGTACTTTTCATATGGTTCTTAAGTAAACAGAATGGCTACATGCATGTGTTGGTGGCAATAAAGAAGGTTAATTTACATATTTTCTTATTTCTTTCCTTGTGCCAGTTTGTTGCTCTTTTGACTGTCCAGGAATGGGTAAATCAACAAGTATTTGTTAAGTACTTAATAGGTGTGGGGCATTGTGCTAAGTTATGTTCCTTGCTCTCAAGAAGCTCATTTTCAAATAGAGAAGACAACATATACTTAAATAGATACATACAGGAGATAGTTTAAAGGGGAGATACTCTCTTAACAATTTTTTTCCCCCCAAGAGGCTTCCTCTTCCTCTTATATTCCTCTTCCTATGCTAAACAATATTCAACATCCTCGATTTTCTTGCACTGTTCATTGTTATGAGGACATTAGTGTTAAATTTCCCTTTTTCTCAGTGTTTCCATACTTAACTAGGTAACATTAAATCTAGGCATCTGTAAAATGGAAATGATGTTTATGTGGGTGGAGGTTATAATATTTGTCATTTTCACATGTATTATGGTTAACAGTGTCCTAAGTGAGGAATGACACCATGGGATCACATACTGCTTGTACTTTCAATCCCATTTCTCTATAATGTTTTGGTTTACATCATATTATATTTGGGAGTCCGGTGTAGATGACCCATTCCTCAACTTTCCAAAGTTTACTAGGGCCTTTCTTTAAGACTGTAAATCAGAGTGATGTCCTATTTTTTCTTTGCATTAGCAGTTCTCTTGGTTAGTGACCTAAAGTGAATTTGTAACCACCTGTGCTATTGTGAACAACGCATTTCTTATTTCAAAATTGCTTTCCTGGGTCAGAGTAAACGTTGAGTAACTTGTTAAACAGTTTTGTGGCCAGTTATGAAAACAGAGATACTGTCTCCACTTAGTGCCTTTAATCTTGGATGTTAAAAGTTTGAGCCCATTCAGCCATCACACTCGAAAAGGATCCCTGCTCCCATGGCACCTGTTTATGCTGCCCGGCTGTGGAAGTGGGACTGTCCAGCCACAGCACACTCCCCACCCCACTCCGGGGTGCGTGCCCTCAGGCCCCGCCAGGAGGAGTCCCCGACATCGCGAAGGGTTCAGGCCTCAGTGCCCTTGCTCGGGCTGCCGCTGGACAGACAGTTCGCCCTCCCCCCGTTGGCTCTCGGCGGCCCCGGCCGGGCAGCTCTGGCCGGAGCCCTGGTTCCAGTGGCTGCCCGGCGGCTTCCTAACGCTCCATTCACCTGCAGCAGCAGCAGCAGGAGGAGGAGGACTTCTCCCTTCCCTCCCTCCTCCGGGGTGATGCTGGCGAGTGGGCGGGCTGGCGCTCCCTGGGCTCGGTGCCCAGTCCGGGGCTTTCTCTTTGGCCCCAGAGCGGAAGGGGGGGAGTAGCTCCCCGGTCCTCCCCCACCCCCAATACTCGGGGTTGTTTCCCTGACCCTTTCTTCCTCTTCCTCATGACTTTTTCTTTCTCCCCTAACACACACACACACACACACACACACACACGCACGCACGCACCCTGCCCCTTCTGTCTCGGTCTCTTTGGTAATAGAGAAGGTGTCAGTTAGCCCTCCTCCCCGATCCCCTCAGCTCGGGCAAGCTCCGATCACCCATTCTCTGCCCCTGCCCCTGCCCCAGCCCGGGCCTCGGGCTGGCTCTCCCATTCTCCCTCCCTCGCCTGTGCCGCCGCCGCCGCTGCCAGCCGCCAGTGGTGCCTCTTGCGTTGCTCCCTGTTATTCTGGGTATTGTGTGTAATAAATGCAGAGCCGCCTCACTCTAATCAAGCTGATTACAAATTCTTGCGCGCCCTGAGCCGGAAATCGCAGTCTCCCCCCCTCCCCCATACACACGTACCCCCCCCCACTAGTTACTTGTCTTTCTGGTTTCTTCTTCTTCCTCCTCCCCCACCTCCGCCCCTCCCCCAGACCCAACCTTAACCCCCATCTTTGCCCTCCATCCCGTTTTTTAAATTTTTAATTCCTTTTCTGCCTTTCGCTCTCCCCCTTTTCCAACTATCCCTCTCCTCACCCCCTTCCTCTTCCTCCTCCTCCTTCTCTTCTTCCTCCTCCTCTTCCTCCTCCTCCTCCTCTTCCTCTGCCACTTTTTCTCCCTCTCTCCCTTTCTCTGCCTCTGTCTGTCTTTCTGTTTCTCCCAGGACGCGCCGGATGATCTGGGGCCGCAGGGGAAGGGCTCCGGGCAGCTGCAGGGAGGCTGCGTCCTCCAGTCTGGGGCGGTAAAAAGCCGGTGGCCTCGGTGTTATTTTGTATTAAAATGAGGAGGAGGAAGAAGAAGCAACAGCAACAGCTCCGGCGGCGGCAGCAGCAGCCACGACAGCTCCGGCGGCGGCAGCAGCAGCAGCAGCAGCAGCAGCAGCCGAAAGCTCTGGCTGAGAGCAGAGCCCAGGAGCTGGGGACGGCGCGGCGGCGGCGGCAGCAGCAGCAGGAGGAGGAGGAGTGATGAGTCAACTAATAATTTAATGGGGACAGAGACGAGAGAGGGAGGGGGGGAGAGAGAGAGAGAGAGAGAGAGAGAGGAGACACACGGCTCAGTCCGGGCACACACACACACACACACACACACACACACATCTATCTTTGTAACATCCAACAACAACTACCAAAACGGCCTAATCACAATAATCATATTATCCAGCCAGGGAAACAAGAATAAAGCCTGTAGGACTTAAAAGGACACCCCCCCTTTCCCTTCATTTTGAGAAACTCTTAAGCAGTTTTGTTGGGGTTTTTTGATTTTTTGAAATAGCGTCTTTGTGGCTATTGTTGCTTCCTTCGGACATAGAAGAGTGAAATCTAGTCCACTTTTTTAGAGAGGGGAGGGAAGGAGTTGTTCCCTTGTGGAGGTGGAAGGTGGTGGTCTCTCTCTCTCTCTTTCTCTCTCTCTCTCTCTCTCTCTCTCTCTCTCTCTCTCTCTTTCTGTATACATATATATATACACACAAAATAAAGTATAAAATAAAATGTAGGGGTGTAGAGGGAAAGAGAAATCCAAACAATAGACTCTAGAAAAATATTGAGGAGGAAGAGAACTTTTTTTTGGGGGGGGGAAAAAGGCTAAATTAAAAGTGGTATTTTAGTGCCTTTTCCCATATTTTTTTCGCTACACTTTACCCTCCGCCCTTCCTACCACCCGGTAGAGCTCTTGGTTGGGTTTGGAGGTTCAGGGAGAAAGTTTAGGCTTGTTAATGTTACTGTCAATTGTTTCTGGGGGGGGGCGGGATTGAGGGTGGGAGAAAGGTTGCTTTCCCCCCCCCCCCTTCTTTCCTCCCTGTGGTTCTTCTGGGTTATTGGAGAATAATACTCCAAGTGACAGCCAGAAGTAGACTTTCTGCCTTTTTCACGCCGGAGAGCCTATGAGATAGAGAGCTAGGGAGAAGCTTTTTTTTTCCCTCATTAAGACCTCGTCCGCAGTGATTTTTTCGCTTTTAAAGAAAAGATAATCAGCGACCACCACCACCCCACACACCCTATACCCCCCAAATCATCTCATTGTGGACCTTATAGTGCTTTTTTGCTTTGTTTTTGCGATCTTTTTTCCAACGTTTCACTTGTCAGATCAATTTTATCTTCTCTCTACTCACTTCCCAGTCTCCCTCCTCCCCTATCGAAAACCCTGTTCTCCTAGAGACATTTGAAAAAAACAACATTTTTTGAATTCTGATTTTTGCGCTCATGGCTTCTCCTCATCTTGACGTTTATTTCTGCCCTTCCCCCGCTTAGGGGGGAGGGGGGTGGGGGAGACAAAATAATACAATTTAAGGGGGAAGTCGCCTTCAGGTCTGCTGCTTTTTTTTTTTTTTAAAATAAAAAAAA
Organism: Sarcophilus harrisii; assembly: GCF_902635505.1. Classification (NCBI taxonomy): domain Eukaryota; kingdom Metazoa; phylum Chordata; class Mammalia; order Dasyuromorphia; family Dasyuridae; genus Sarcophilus; species Sarcophilus harrisii. Next base: position 255,731,527 of record NC_045430.1, on the reverse strand, counting down.
AGGATATAGAAAAACATCAGTCTTGAACTTCTTCCTCTTCAAGATCTCGGGCTGCAAAGGAAATCTCCTTTGTTTTTGTTATTTATGTGCTGTCAAGTTTTGAAGTGGTGAGTTTCAGGTTGGTTTTGCTAATTTCACTCAGTAAAACTGCAGTGTTTCTGTTTCTAGATAGTACTTTGCTTCTTTGTCTCTTTAAAAGGTCACAGCGAAAGCTTGGCCTGGATTGTGACGGCCATATGGAATGGATAAGAGAACAGTCTCTCCAATGTGATTATGGGGTTATATGGAGGCTAAGGGGATGATCTAAGGGATAACGAATTTAAAATGAATTTGAAGTGCAGAAATGATGTATTCTTAAAACATGAGTATTTTAAAGAAATGACTTATGCCTGATCTTTGTATTTCATTCAAAAATTATGTACATAATTTCCTTAGGAAACAGTTTTGCGGTTTGTTTTCTGCTTTGAGGTTGGTTTGTTTGTTTGTTTTTTGGTGACAGTGACCCCTCTTTAAATGTGTGGGCAAGAAATTGCACTAAAATGGATTTCTAAATGTGAAACTCAAAAGAAACTCTCTGGCATCACTAAGGATAATAGGCACGTTTTGCTGCTGTCATTTTGGGCAGGCCATGCTGGGGGTTGCTCATCACTATTCCTAACTGAGGTTTCTGTGAACTTTAGCCTTGGGCATGGAGTTTAAATGAGCAAATTAGGTGTTTTATGTGCATGTAATTTTGCTTTGTAATGTAAAGCTTTTTACAAGATAACTGAGTATTTAACTGATGCCTATGGGTGGGTATTCTAAGAGTAATTTAAGATGACCTATAAGGTGTTTTGATAGTAGTCAATACACTGACTAAATTACAATTTATCACTTTCATTTACTGTATGTGGTGTGTGCTTCAGTTCTATGACACCTACATGTTTCACAACTTTATCTTTGATGCTAGGATACACGTATTTTTGTAACTTACCCTAAACCTCAAGACTTTTAAAAAATATTTTACGTGTGTATTTCTATACACTGTGTATTTTTAAATGAATTCCAAATTTCTATCAGGGTAAAACACCAGTTTCAGGGAGGAAAAAAAAAATTGTATTAGGACGTGGAATATTGTAAGGCAGGCTTTTAGAAGTTAATAATCATAGCTCCTTTTTTGGCTTTACTCTGCAGTTGATATTAGTGGAAAAGAGTAATCTTGATAAAAAGTGGTTAAAATAGGCACATTTATTGTTAATGAGACTCATAACCAAAAACAGATGGGACCACAATCAATGCTAAACCTTTAGTTCTCAGCATGCCACCCTAGAGTACAAGGATAAATAACCATTATTTCACAAACTTTACAGTCATTCAACTGACATTCTTAAGGTTGCTTGTAAACCTCCAGATTAACATTTTCCTCTCCCTTTACCATCACCTTGACTCTATAGAATGACGGGGTCTATTCTGAAGCAAGAAAAAAAAAATGTTTACAGCAAATTCTATTGTGATGAGTTATCCCTTAGATCTGGACCTAAATAACTTTGGTGTTATAAAAAAAATGCATAGAATGTTTTGAATTGCAAAGTACCTAGAAGAACGTCCCAATTATCAAATTCACTTTACTTTTTCTAAATTGTACTCATAGTAATTATAGCTACTACAGTAATTCATAAAATAATTCTCTTCACCTATTTCTGATGACTATAGTTTTGACTATTTTGTACGTAGTTGCATAATGGTCACATATTGTCTTCCTCATAAAAGAGAAGATACCTCAAGTCTAAAGATGTAACATAATTCCTATAACTACTACTATTTACTATTTCTCTAACCTATTTTCTATTTATTTCTTTGAAATTGATTTTTTAAATTGCCCTTTTTGGGCAGGAAAGTTGGCAACCTATACAAAATGTTTAGCAAATTTTAAAGTGTTTTATAAATGTTAGCTATCATTTTAAATGAATATATTTTTTCATCTGAAGATTAGAAATTTAATGTAATCAGTGATTATTTTAAACTATACATTTAAAATTAGAGAATACGTGAAAAATATTTTTCCAAATGTTTGGCTTCATAAATTATTAGTGCTTTTATATCATGAACAGTCTACTAAATTTTAATTAAACACATAAGGACTGTAGTACACCAACATCTAGAATGTATAGATTTTAAATATTTTACTTCCCTCTGTTAGAGATGTAGCTTCATGAACACAGATGGGTTCAGTCACATCTTGGACATAGACTTGATTGCATTTTTAATATGTAATAGGAGTCTCAGGAGTTCAGTAGGAAGAAAACTCTTCTCCCATGTTAACACCGAAAGTAAAAGAGGAAAATAGAAAGTTTCCATGGGGAAAATAGAAAGTCTTGATGAACTTGCCAACTATCTCAAGAAATAGGCTGGGGGGAGGTGGGGGGTAGAGGTGGGTACATATATCTTATGCTCCAAGTCTATTGTATCCTTGCTTAAAATTTTAATATTTGACTCATTAATGAACTTTTAATTTTTAATCACTATAAAGAACATAAAAATTATTGTTTATACCATGTTTTAATCATTTTATAGTTATGTTTGTTTCAGATACATTTGTTCCATAAATAAATTCATGTATTTAACATAGTTCTGTAAATAGAAAACAAGACACCTTTACCAAGATATATACAAGCAGTTAGGAAAAAAATGAGCAATTTCAATTATTTTATTTTTCTGATATTTTTTGCATACATTGGGATCAGGCAAGTGCTCATTTTAAAAAAACATAAATTAGAGAGACAAAAATCTTCCAGATATTTACATGCATATATATTTACACATGTGTACAACTTTTTTTTTTTTAAACATGGCAGGTGATTTTTAGAGGCGGGACTGAGTATGGATCATTTGAACGAGACAACTCAGGGGAAAGAACATTCGGAAATGTCTAACAATGTAAGCGATCCGAAGGGTCCACCAGCCAAAATTGCCCGCTTGGAGCAGAATGGGAGCCCATTAGGAAGAGGACGACTTGGAAGTACAGGAGCTAAAATGCAAGGAGTGCCTTTAAAACACTCTGGACATCTGATGAAAACTAACATTAGAAAAGGTAAATATCTTAAAGATACAGAATACTATCTAAGACCATCCTTTGGATTTCCTTTTCTTTGATTCTATTTCACATTGCTTGGCCCAGATGTAAACCACCTTTGGGCAATGTGAACTTCATATTTGGGTGGAGCATCTTCTTCTAGCGGGTGGAGTCTTTTGACTTTAGATTTCTGTCTCAGTCTTCTAAAATACCAGGAACTCTTATGATGCTGATGGATGTCAACCTAAGGTAGCATTCAATAGAAATGAATATCTTAGGACTTTATATTGTTGGAATATTAGCAGAGCTTTTTCATGAGGTTAATTATTGGGAAAGTATCTATTAACTTTTTGGAGGTGATTTACAAATAATCCCTCCAGTATTGCTTGAAATTTGCATTATTTTGACATCCATTTTTCTAGTTTAATCTTTAAAAGTAGGTTCATTACTTAAAATAGAGGAACAGATAATTATATTTTCTAGTCTCAAATTTGTTGTAATTGGGCATTTTCATTAAGAATGTGCAAAGTTAGACCAGCTTCTTGGGATTCTGTTGTATGCGTGTTCATATAAATAATTTAAATTAAATTGATGATAATGTCTTAAAACTTTGGCCGTATTCAACAAGATGATTCATGTAAAGCAAGGCATAAACTGGATATAATTCAGCATGTCTTATAATGGTCCTTGTTTCTCTGTAAATTGCTATATGTTTATAATTCAAATTTTTCTTGCATTTGCTAAGCAGTCTAAAAATGCAACCTTTTAGCAACCAAGAATATTAAGTAGATAAAGTTAGAAGGCAGTGGAATTTCATTGTGTTTGATGCATAACATTTATCATACAATCATTTATTTTTTCCTTGGTTTGGCGAAAACAAAGAATATATTGATCTCGAAATGAACAGACACAGCAGTCCGTATTGTTAGATCTTTATCTATTAAAAATGGAAAAACAGCACTTCAGCAAATTCTTTGGCCTCTGCTCATGATTACCCTATTTATTGATTGTTTGCCAAGAATGTATGCATCTTAAGAAAGCCAGGGTAAGAGCATTAAAAATATAATTTATTACGGCTTTTCAAACAGAGTGCATTAATATTGTACTGTGAAGCACTAGGGCTCTATAAAAAAGACTTTCTGACGCCTGCAAACATATAAGTTCCATAAATTCCTAAATAGGAGATTTCAGCTGTCTCTGGTATTATGTGATATTTGCACAGCAAACTTTAATGCCAGGACAGTTTTAGACAAGGATTCTCCAGACTTCACTGCTCCTTATGGCAGACGTGCTGTTTACACAGACTCGTAAACCTTCAGCAAAAGCTCTAGCCCTGCCTTCAGGTTGAAGTCATGATGTATTTTTAGCATTGAACACTGACCAATGTGCTCCTCTTTAATACTAGAAGGTTATAAAGTTGCTGTACTTGGAGGATTAGCCAAGCAGCAGCAAGAATGATCAGCCAGGGCATCGGGCTGGCTGCCTTTTACGTAAACAGGAGAGCAGCAGTGACAGTTCACTAAGAGATTTAGCTGCTTGGTTTGCAGTCAGATGATCCTTGTGTTTCACTAGCAATATCTACCTTTATTATCTCCAGTATACATCTAAATCTGCTCAGTGGGCTCCTAGTTCTGTGTCTAAAGACATGCAGTCTATTTGAATAGCGACATAACCTATAAACATTTCCCAGCTGCAAGGAGCAGCATAGAGTAGCACACTTTTGTATCATTACATGAAATGAAAAATCAATGCATGTGCTTTTGTTATATTAACCTAACTCTTTGAAGTCAGGGGGACAAGAGGGGGAGGGGAAACCAAAGTCAAATATTTTCACTTCCTGACTAAATGCTTTGGGTTCTTTCAGAAGCACTTATAAATACAGAATTTTTCTTAGTTTAATAAAAATGTTTATTTTCAAGAATGGATGCTAGAAAGATTGATATTTTCATCTTTTGTGGAGGATTTCTATTTGTTTATTTGTTTTTTTTTTCCTGAGATGGCAGGTAAAATTATAGTCCACCTTAGGAAACCCTACCTTAGAAAGAGAAGCAGTGATTTGTTAGTTTTGCAAAAATACTACAGAGAATAATTTAACCAATGAAAAAATCACCACTTTTTCCAGGGTCTCCCCAAATTCTTTTTCCTGACCAATGTGCCACTTAAATAAAACAGCTAAAAGAACTACATGAACATTGGCAAGCTTTTCAACTGGCTCTCCATGCTGAGCCTGTTGGGTACAAACTCACCAAAGAGGGTTTGTGAGCTTTTTCTAAGCAAACCTAAAGGGGTTAGTTTGTCAGAGCTCCATACAAATCTCTTATGACAGGTCACTGAAGCTTCAGTGTAAAAATCTACATGTTGAAAATGTCCCTTTTTGGGTTACTTTTGATATGCAAAAACATTAATTGAGAATTTTAAAGGCCACATCTATTGGCTATATAAATCATAATTCTAGCTACAGTACATATTTGACACCTTTGCAAGTTAGGAGGCTTCTGTGAGTGCAGAGGGCACTACTTATGGAAGCATTAACATTGTCGGACTAATTGGAGATCCTGGGTGCCCTGTTAAAGTAACCCTTGTCATCATTTATGCTAAAGATGCTACCCTTCTGGCAGCTTGCCACAAGACAGTTCTTGTGCATCTGCTTTTTAACCCTTTTCTTTTAACCAGTAAAATTTTAATGATAAGGTGCTCACCCAGTGTACTCAGTACAAAGATGGTTCTTTTTTTTCAATAGTTGCTGTTCCGATAATGAATAATCTAAATTTGCTATTTTCTTGGCCACTGAGTTTATTGATAATACTAAACTCAGTAAATTAATGTGGAGAAGCAAAAAAATCTCAAATGTTACTTAAATAATCAGATCTTAAAACAAGTCATGAAAAGGTTCATTCTTTTTTTTTTTTTACTCTTTGGACCAAAATAGGAATATTATCAAAAAAAAAATGTTCATGTTACTTACATATAATATATTTTAGCAGACAGTATAAAATATATAACATGAAAAATTGTATTTCTCAAATATACAATTGTATCTTTGCATTCAAAATATATTTGAATGAAACAATATCTTGAGTAATTTGAATAAGATTTTCTTCTTTAATAATATAGTTGGATTAGAACAGAGACATCACCAAAAGGAAACAAAAGGTTCAGTTTAATGATGTTGACCCAAATGAGATCGTTTAATATTAACAAAATTATCTAGATGGGATTAAAATGTCTAACACACAAGACATCTGCAGTATGTGTTTGGGCTTCTCAGACTGCACACCAGTCACAACAAATCAGACAGGACAGAAGCAGCCAACTTATTCCTCTCCAGTCAACATTGTTCTTTTGCTAGACAGGTAATTGAACATTTTTTTTTTCTATTTAGAAAATATTGTTCTATAAATAAAATAGAACAAATATTATAGGAAATACTTTGGTTTCCATTTGCTTATTTTTGGATAATGATGAAAATGTGTGTGTGTGTGTGTGTGTGAGTGCACGTTTGCTTCAGTGCTGTTTACCTTACCAGTGTAGTCCCCGTTTCCCTCTCACTGCTTCAAGAACTTCCTCTCATAACTCCCTTATACCCCATCCCCCTTCTGAGAATGGGTTGGTGAAAATTGTTGGTTTGTGTGTGTTTTTTTTTTTTTTTTTTTGTCTTTTTGGCCTTTTTGATAGGAACAATGCTACCTGTTTTCTGTGTGGTGGAGCATTATGAGAACTCCATTGAATATGATTGTAAGGAGGAACATGCAGAGTTTGTGTTGGTAAGAAAGGACATGCTTTTCAACCAACTGATAGAAATGGCATTGCTGTCTCTTGGATATTCTCACAGCTCTGCTGCCCAAGCCAAAGGTAAATAATACATCTATCCAATTGGAGAAAAAAAAAAAAGTCCGATGTTTTATGTGTACTTTCTGGAAGAAACATTATATGTTTTTTCTTCTTAGACATGCATTTGAGATGGGATTATATTTTTGTTAGTCTGTGACTTTAAAAAATTGGCTTAATTCATTTTGGTTTAGTTAACACACATTTTGCTCATGTGGAATGTTGAGGTAGATTTTTTTTTTAAATTGCTTCAACTGAATCATTAGTATGCTTATTGACCTTAATAATCTGCTCCACTGAGGATCCACAAGGAAGTGTCGAGCATATTTGAGCAGATGGACTGTTGAGAGTCAATTTGCATTTATGACTGAATATCTAGTTCTGTTTCTTTTATTCTGTTTCTGATGGTTTTATGGGCTGTAAAGTATTTTTCAGTGCTGGTTCCCACTGCAGTAGGGATTCTTATCTAAATTGTAAAGTCATTTAGAACTGGTTCAGTTCTGTTGAATTAGAACTTTCTGAAAGTTGGAGAAAATATGACCTTATATAGAAATTTTGTAGATGAATTTTTATTTCCAGAGGGTTAAAAAAAAAAATCCTAGTACTATTTCTTTTATAATCTGGAAAGCTAAAATGTAAATGATTTTATCCGCATACTGTTTTTGCATTAAAATGATCCAGATAGGAATTATGGTAGGAAAGGGAGGAAAAGGGAGGGAAGCAACTAAGGGGGAAGGAGGGAAGATCCTTGTATAATTTTTTGATTAAAGGGTTAATGAGTCTACACTCTCTTCTCTGTCTGGTCAAGGGCTAATCCAAGTTGGAAAATGGAATCCAGTTCCACTGTCCTATGTGACAGATGCCCCTGATGCTACTGTTGCAGACATGCTGCAAGACGTGTATCATGTGGTCACACTGAAAATCCAATTACACAGGTGAGTCCGGAGACAGGAGGCAGAAGGTGAGAAAGGAACCCTGCCTCCCTAGTCCTTTATGGCTCCTCAGCTTCCAAATAAAATCTGGCATGGTTTTTTAGAAAACTTAAGTCCAAATTAATCTTGTCTTACTGTTCTCCAACTTATACTGTTAAAGAGAACTTTCCCCCCTTCTTCTTCTAGCTTTTAATTGATTGGTTTCTGTAGGTATCATATTGCAACTCTGCTGCATTTAGTCAATTAAATGATGCATTACAAGAAGGCATTTTACATAAAGTTTACTTAAGAGAAAAATATTTTTGCATATCATGAACAGTGCCATCTGTGTACATTTTGTGATAGAATGACTTCTTCACTATGACTACATCCTTATTATTTTTTAAGTCATGTGAACAGCGATGAACGGAAAATAGTTAATATATTAATGCTTTTCCTGATCGGTCATGAGAAAGCATTACACCTTAAATTGTCTTACCAAGCGCATCAGAGCAGAAAGGTAGAAGTAACATGAAAAAATAGTCGCCACATGCAGCTGATGTATAATTCATGCATCAATACAGCAGATGTGTTGTATAAAGTAATTAACTAATCGGAACAATCAGGAGACCGAGAGCAATCTCCAGATGCATCTGCTTGATGCGCAAAATGAAATCTGTCTGTCTTAAAGGAATGTTCTGCAGCAGGATGCAATCTTGTAATAATCCCCTTTCTAATCTATGTCTCAAATAGTTGCCCTAAACTAGAAGACTTGCCTCCTGAACAATGGTCTCACACAACCGTAAGAAATGCTCTGAAGGACTTACTGAAGGATATGAACCAGAGTTCATTGGCCAAGGAGTGTCCCCTTTCCCAGGTACTTAGCCTAGCATGTGATCAATAATGAAACACTATATGAGGCAGCCCCCATTGGAGAAGGAATATTGCTACATTCTAGAGCAACTGGTATCAGAAGACCTAATTGGCCAGAAATGCAAATGGGTTTGACCACTTGGCGCTCTTTTTAAATATACTTGATTCATATTTCATGTAACTTATATGGGATTTTCCTTTGTGAAAATTTAAAGGAAAATAATAATAAAAAAACAAATTAAAAAAAAATCAATTCAAGAGAAAACCACTTCAGTGAGTTTTTGCTTTTTCAATTTTCAAGTATTTTAGTTGGGCCTTTTTTTTTTTCATAGAAGGTGTAAAGAGATTCTCATTGTTGTCAAAGGCTCACTAAATTTAGATGACTGTTTAAGTAACCTTTGCTAGTTTTAAATGTAACTCACAAAATAAGATAATTTAGGAATGCTAGCAAGTCAAATAAGAATCAGGTTTTAAGCGATAATGAAAAGATGCTATTTACTCAGAACTAGAAGAAAGGAAAATAGTCTAATAGAAAGGGAATCTCTCTGTTACCTATTTTTGGCTAAGCTTGAATACTTATATTTCTTTACACTTAAAAAATCTTTTTTTACTCATTTCTTTGGCATTGATTTAAGTTTCCTTGAAGTATATAATTTTATTTTTCTTTGAAATATTGATGGTCAGTGGTCAGGAACCTTAAGGAGAAACTCAGATTTATTTTTTTATTTTAATTTTTAAACATGAATTTTGCTAAGGGTAACTGAAACTACCAGTAGAAATTACATTGCAATTTGGTGCTTATGATAAATAAAAAAAAAGAGAGTTATTTTTGATAATGTAGTTCACTCTCCTTTTTTTCAGCATATATTCAGATCTTGCTATAATGGGAGAACTTATATTGATGCTATAGGACTATATAGTAAATATGTATGTCGTAGCAAGGTCCTTTAGGCAGATAAACATTTCATTAGCTTTTAGAACAGATAGGTAATTATTCTGAATTCCTTTTTTTTTTTTATGTACCAGATTACATTAGAGTAAAACCTTGATATACTTAACTGTATTCTTCCAGAATTTAAGATTTTACCATTATTAAGATTTTAAAAGGAAGTTTTGTAAAGCTTTTTGAAATGTCTTTATAAATTGAATTGGCGTGCAGTTCTGTGTTTCTGGAATAACCATTTATAGAATTAGAAATTAATAATGATAATAATAATAATAATAATTCCCCATATTCCATCTGTTTAGTTGTCTGATAGGTGCCTATGAAGTAACCTTGTGTGATTTAGCATTTGTTCAGCCCTGGTGTCATCAGCTTTGCCAGCACAAAGAGAACATGACAGAATGAATTGCAAATAAATGCTCAAATTTTGACTCTTAGTATATTATCTTAATGTGTGCAGTAGCTGCATATTAACCACATGCATGCTGTATTTCATAAATCACATAATTGAAATGTTGAAATATTTCTTAACCCTATTTCTCAGTTTTCAGTTATAATTTCACCAAAATTCTTCTCTTCCACTCTCTCCCCAACTTTTTAAAGGAGAAAGGTAGTGATTTTTATGAACATTGAGAGTCAGGTTGATGGCAAACTGGGCAGTATTTGCATGTTCACATGGGAAACTCAGTTTTGTGAACAATTCCAGTAGGTTCCTTGAATTGCTCTACTGAAAACTGAAAGTTAAAAATGATCTGAAATGTTCTCTTAGTCTCAAAACTGAGGAACATATGAAAACTAAAAGAAACTTCTCAAATGCTTAAGTCTTTTAGCCAGATGTTGGTTGTAATCTCTTAACTTTGTGGTGTTGTTCAGAAAGGAATTGAAATATCTTACCTATGTTGACATAGGGAATGTTGAGCTAGTTCTTTAACGGTCTGAAAGGCAAAGGCGAAGGCAAAAATCTCCCTACAACAGGCTGAGTTAGGATTTAAAAGTTACAAAGGTGATGTTAAATTGGGAAATGAATGAAGTGTAGTCAAGTATTAAAAAAGGAAAAAGAATTACAAGAAGTAGAACTGTCCTAAGTTCTTGTGTTCTTGTTTATTACTATGGGAATGACTTTGGTGATCTCATAAAAATTGTAGTTGGCGACTGTGGCATTCTGGTGGTCTTCAGCATTGAAATCAGGGCATTCATTTAAATTTCATTGACGACTTTATATTTGCTTTTGTCTTTTGAGAAAATTACACACAGATCATCAGTGGCAACAATTCAAAGTCAGGTCAGAATTAAATTGGATTGGCTTTTCAAATATGCCATTTGAGATGTGGGGACATTATGTGTATGGATGTCCTCCAAATTTGGAGGGGTGATTACTTTTTTCTAAGTGGTTAAAACCTACATTCAGATCTTTTTCAGTTGTTCCTTTTTCTTGTTCTCTCCATGTTCTGTGACTGTTTTACCCCCTATGGAAAACAGCTGCCCAGAACATTTTAACTGTAAGTTCTTCTTTCCAATTTATTTCTCCATTCTTTTCCTTTCATCCTCTCTATGTCTTTTGGTCAAGGAAGAGGAACTCTAAGTCTTCAAAGGCTTTTGCCCTGAGCTATGTCCTTCCTATGTCCTTCCAAAGAATGTCTCTCCTTACAGTTAGGATTTGTTGAAAAGGGCATGATAGTGAAAATCTGTTTCTTAATTTGAGTCCTATCTGTGATTTGAGTATATCTGCAGTCCTAGCATATTGATAAGAACCTAACATCAAAACACACTAGATTTGTGAGATATCAAGTGACATTTCCTGCCTGTGTATGATTCTGGAGTGGATGAATCACAGAATTTTAGAGTTGGAAAGAGCCTCCAAGGAGATCGAGCTAGTCCACCTGTGCAAAAATTCCTTCTACAATTCTCAATAAGGGATTTTCCAGCACTCGCTTGAAGACCTCCAGGGGAGGGGGAAGAAATATCATCCTGAGTTAGGATAAGAGAATTGTAAATAAAGACCCCAAAAGGAATTTAGTGGTCATCATACCCAATCCCCTTAACTTTAGAAATGAGCAAACCAAAGTGCACATAATTTTTCCCATTTGCCTTAAGTCATAAGTGTTCATTCTGCTGTTGGGGCCAAGAGGAAGAAGTCAAATCCTACATCCTAGATAGCCCCTCAGATAACTGACAAAAGTTATTATGATTCCCCTCGCCCACATCTTGGAAAAAAAACCCCACATTTTTTTCTTTACATTCATATTACTGAAAAGAAGATTCTAGCATTGTCTGAATTCAAAAACACAATGAAGCTTTATTATGTTGCTTGAAGCCAGAATCCAACCCATGTCAGATTACCTACAGGGAGCCAACCAGGAATGTTCCCATGAGCCTAAAGGGTACTGGGCAGATATTCCAGTGAGTAGAAGTTAGCTGCTACTCCTTTGTCCTCAATACTACCTCTTTAAATTCTAAAAATAAGCAAGTTTTTCTAGCAGCTCCTGAATAAATGCCTAACTACTCTATAGATAATCTCATATTTAGTTCACTCTGCTCATTCCTTGGGTTTCAAATCCTTGCTACAAATTTAAAAAACCATTATTCATTCTAGATATACTTTTATTGAAGTATCAAAATATAGTAGAGTGCTAGATTTGGAGTCAGGAAGACTTGAATTCAAAAACTTTTCCAGGTACTCAATAGCTCTGTAGATTCTAGGTGAGTCTCCCTCAGTTTCCTTAAATGTAAAATAATAGCACCTACCTCAGAAAGTTGTGGCAAAACTCAAATGAGATAATATAAAATTCTTTGAGGAACTTTAAGTACTCTATGAATGCTTGCTCTTGGTTATCATTACCATTATTATATCTTCTATGGAGGACTTATGAAAGGACATAGATAAAAATTTTCAGGATGAAAATGTATGTCTTTGTGTGTGTGTGTGAGAGAGAGACAGAGACAGAGAGAGCCAGAAACAGAGTGGGAAGGAGAGGAAAAGGAGAGAGAGAGAGAGAGAGAGAAAGAGAGAGAGAGAGAGAGAGAGAGAGAGAGAGAGAGAGAGAGAGAGAGAGAGAGAGAGAGAGAGAGACAGGGGAAGGAAGGGAGGGGAGAGAGACAGACAGTCAGACACAGACAGAAATGGGAGAGCGGAGAAGAGAGAGAAGGATGGGGGAAGGAGCAAAGTTGCTATTTGCATCTGGGGAGGATACAGCCATACCAAGGAAATTTCAGATCTTCCAAAGTAATTCATGCATAGTTAATTTTTATATAAAAATATTTGTACTTTATGTAAAAATTAGTCATATTATTTGGCTAAATAGCCTTCTAATGGATAACAACAAAATACTTTCTATACTTCTCGTGGCAGTTCTGCCAAAATCAAATGACATATGAAGCATCATATATTTTGATTTTTTTAAATTATAATGAAAAATTGTTGTACATTTGTGGTTGTATCAGCACAAAATTGCTGTGGATACTTAAGCTTAGAATTGTGTTTCAACTAGCTAGCATGGGAGAAGAAGAATATACTAGTCTGCTTTTGGAAAAGAGGGCATGAGAGGCTGAGAATGCAAAAAGCATAGGTCTTAAGATCAAAAGACTGGGGTCTGAGCCCTATTTCTGACCTTACTAAATGGTTATCTTGGACAGGTCATTTTAGGGATTGCTGGCTTTCCTTGTTTTTAAAATGAAAATGACCACTTTTGTGCATTCTCTTCCTCTCTCCCCCAGTTGGTATGCAAATGATTTGTAAATGTAAAGCCCTCCATCCATGTGAATTCAATTTATTATTAAGTCATGCTAGAGCAGTGGATAGAGCCAGGGCCTGAGCTCTAGAAAATCTGAGTTCAAATCTTTCTGCAGATACTCATTAGCTATGTGACTAAGCCACTTAACTCTGTCTCAGTTTCCTCATCTGTAAAATGAGGATATCAATAGCATGTGAAACCTAGGGTTATTCTGAGGATCAAATGAGATAATAATTGTAAAGCACTTAGCACAATGCCTGGCACATAGTAAAAGCCCTATAAATGCTAGCTATTATTAGCTATCATAAGAATCTTTAAAATACCATTTTTATCACAAACCTCATCTTAAAGAAAAATCCCAGTGTTCCTTTGATGTGAAAGGGAAACAATACGTTATAGTGATTTTTTTTTAGAATATAAAATATTGAAAGTTTAAGTGTCAATACTTAATAATTATATATTATATAAAAGTGCCCTTCATCAGATATTGTAGAAACTGTAACCTATATCTAAATATGGTTAACATGTATAATATAGGTATAAAATGCTCCTATTCATATTTGATGATAGAGCATTCCTTATATTCCCTTTATCAGTCAATAAAATTGCTCCCATACAAACTAAACCAAATTTGTCAGTAAGGCCATAAAATTGCAGACAAGCAAGGAGACAAAAAAAATCACAGCATTTCACAATGGTTTTCTCCTTAATATTTGATTTGTAAAAATTTTAGTGTAGATATAACTGTACTAGACAAGTTGTTAACCATAAGGACAATGTAAATGATTAGGTGACTGTTTTTGAGAAGATTCATTTCATCTCCATGTTGGGGGAAAAATTCTCTCAAAATTAGTTTGTCAGTAGGGTTTCTTTTATTTACAAAAGCTATCTAATGTCTCAAAAATAATTATACTTTATGTTTTTACATTTTTTGAGTATAAATTAGAAGAAATCACTTTCTGAATTTTCCTTTTGTTGAGAATATTTGCTTTATTCCCTAAAATGCAAGTATTGCTTATTTTATAGGAATGTAAAAACAAATATAGCAAATTAATTCTTGATTCATCCAAAATGGCAATTTTCAACAAATCTAGAAATCATTTTACATTTAATTTATTGGTAAGCTAACAACATGGTTCTAAAGACTTGTAATAATTTAAAAATCATAACAACATTTCATGAATTGAATGATCATCATATAGTTTTGGCCTATTGCTACAAATACTTTCTTTTCTCTGATTTTCTAATTCTATCCTTGTGGAAGCCCATTAGAACCATTGTCAAAACAAAAGAAAAATAAATCTTGTAGACTTGAGAGAAACTCTGGGTTCAGAAGCAGAAGAGAAGCTTGCCCTTCCCTTTTAAAAAACAGAAGACAGATGAAAGGAACTACTAATAGGCTGGGTCAAGGACCTAAAAATCACCTTCCAAGAATACCCAACTGTTCCTCCTCCTGTACCTCAATTCAGTATTCACACTCATGCTAATAATATTAGTCCTATACTCTAGCTAGATTGTGGGTTAAATAGATTTTTTTTTGTGATGGCCTGGAAACCTTACCACCATTAATCACACTGGAGCTCAGAATACATTTTCCCATACAAACAAAAGGCCCGTTTACCATCAGTAAGACCTAACGCATTTGTAAGTATTTGACTCCATGTATACCTGAACACTTGCCAATTATACTGAATGTTACTTCTCTACTGGTAATAATTATTCTTCTTAACCCTTAATGCACAGGAAACAAAAATTCCTGAGACAGGAATCCCTGTAACTTAAAGAAAAACAAAGCATTCATTTGAAAGATGGTGTTTAACTCATTAGATTTATATATTTCTCTTCTGTATGTGTACTCAAACTATGATTTTTATTGTTTTGATCTTCCTATAAGAATATTTTTTTCTAATAAGGCATTTATTTGACTAGTTACTTTAATTTTTTTCTTTTTTTCCCTTTCTTTCTTTGTTCCTTTCTTTCTTCCTTCCTTGCTTTCTTCCTTCCTTTCTTCCTTCTTCATTCCCTCCTCCCTCACTCCCTTCCTTCCTCTTTTCTTTCTTTCTTTCTTTTTTTCTTTTTTCTTCTCTCCCTCCTTCCCCCTCTCTCTGTTTCTTACTTTCTTTCTCTCCTTTCCTCTTTCCCTCCCTCCCTTCTTTCCTTCCTCCCTTCTTCCTTCTTTCCTTTTTGACAGGAAGAGACTTATTCTGACTACTTTGAAAGTAATATTAACTGATAACAATTCTTTTGCTAATCTAGTAACCTGGATCAGGGAGATTGACTTCAGAGGGGGGAAAGGAAACTTTAATTTATGAAATGTATGAGATTTGGATATGGCTTACCATGACAATCAGATCTCTCAAAAGCCACAATAATAAAATAATAATGAATCCCCTTTATATAGTGCCTTGAAAGAAGATCATCTCACAAACAGTTACATGAGATAGGTAGTATTCAAGATCCTATGTCGTACTGTGGTCTGCTAAGGATCCCTTAACAAGTCAGAAGTGAGAAATTTCTGTTAAAAAAAATAAACAAACAAATAAAAACCACTCAGACATGGAATTAATTTTTTAAAATTATAATAGTTTTTTATTTTTCAAAATACAGGCAAAGATAGTTTTCAACATTTACCTTGTAAAACCTTGTGTTCCAAATTTTTCTCCCTACCTCTTCACTTTCCTCCTTCTCTGGACAGCAAGTAATCCATTATAAATTAAACATATGCAATTCTAAACATTTCCACATTTGTCATGTTGTGCAAGAAAAATCAGATTAAAAGGGGGGAAAAAAGAAAGAAAGAAAAAAACGAGCAAGCAGACAAACAACAAAAAGAATGAAAATACTATTCTGTAATTTACATTCAATCTCCATAGTCTTCTCTCTGGATGTGAGTGGCTCTTTCCATCACAGATCTTTTGGAATTGCCTTGAATCTCCTCATTGTTGAAAAGAGCTAAGTCTATCATAGTTGATTATCACATAATTTTACTGTTGCTATATACAATGTTCTCTTGGTTCTACTCACCTCATTTAGCATCAGTTCATATAAGTTTTTCCAGGTTTTTCTAAAATCATCTTGCTCATCATTTCTTAGAGAACAATAATGTTCCATTACATTCATATACTCTTAACTTATTCAGCCATTCTTCAACTGATGGTCATCCACTCAGTTTCCAGTTCCTTGACATTACAAAATGGACTGCTAAAAGTTTTTATACACATTGGGTGTTTTCCCATTTTTATTATCTCTTTGGGATATAACTCTAGTATATATGTTGCTGAATCAAAGGGTATGCACAATTTCTAGCCCTTTGGGCATAATATGGAATTAATTCCTTGACCCACAAAAAAAAAAAAAAGCTAGTTTCTTTATTTCAGGACAGAAATCCTGCTCTTTGACATAGCCAAATCTTGTGGGTAAGGAGATATTTGACATCTTCATTAAGACAAATTTTCAATTTGATGTCTTTTACCCATCTTTTCTAAGATTGAAACTGCGAATAATCTTGCACAATGTTTTTTTAAATTCTAAGCAGAATTTCCATGTAGGTTTTTTGTATGGGTTTTAATTTAAAGCCTTTCACAAACCATATCACAGAATTAACAAAATTTCCACCAATGACCATGTGAATCAAGAAATGATGCATATCAGTTTTATCAAGCATTAATAGCCTTGATAGCAACTGGACCTTAGTATTCCCATAAATAGTATTAAGCACAGGCTCCATGGGTAGAACTTGAAAGTGGATTTAATATTTCAGGAGCTTTTCCTCTGGGGGTATTGTTATATATCTACAATAAGAGTGCAACCTGACTAAACCAACCCCAACCCAATCGCATCATCAATTTACAAGGGTCTTGTGCTCTAACTTGATTAGAGAACTTGTAGGGCCCCAATGCATTAGTTAAGTCAGGGAGATGTCAGATTATAGGTATATCCTTTGAAAGTATAAACTCTATTTATTTATGTAAAGGCTGTCCCAAATGTCGCAATGCCGTTGGAAACCTCAGCTTTAGATACTCTATATGTTGTTAAATGATATTCATATTCTGTTCTGTCTCTTAAAGATAGGAACAAGTTTTTGGCTTACATGTTTTGGTGTGTTTTTTGTTTTGAGTTTTTGCAGGGGACTTTTTTCTACTGTTTTGTTTTGGAGCTGGATGTCTAATTTCATTGGCATTGAGGACTCCCAAAGAGAAAATTCTTTCTTTTAATTCAGATCCTTTTACTACACAGCTCAAGTTATAGTGACAAACTCATAAGCCCAAAAAGTATGTTTCAGAGTCTAAACTTGAACCCCACTTTTTCTGAGCCAGGCCAGTTTTCTTGTCTCTCATAGAGCATCCCCTTTGCTTAAAGGTTTTATACTGTTAAGATTTATCCTAGTCTTAGATACAAGGCTTCTGTTGCCTCTTAAGTAGAAAAGGCTAAAAAGCATTAAACTTTTTTTTAAAGTTCTTAAAATCTTTTTTGTGTGTTTTAAGATAGTGTTGATCTTCTTTCTCTTATTTTAAAAAGTTTATTAATATTGAGTAGTATTCTGGTTGATAAATTTAAAAGATTTTATTTTACTTCTACTTGCTTTGGTTTAGATTACAGTAGGTTTCCTTGACCTTAAAATCAGTAATGCAGAGAAAATCACCACATGAAAAAAGCTGTTTTCTTAAATGCATGGAATAGTGCAACTGGGGCTTAGAACTAGCTTAGACCTGAGAACAAACCTATTAAGATGAGATTAAAACATTTTAATGTCATTTAAACTGCCTTTAACACTAAATTTAATGCTAAGATGAAACTTAGTTGTTTTAAGGGTTTTGGAACCTGCCTCTCCACGTCTCTTAAATTTCTGCTTCAACTTTTTCTGGGTGTGTGCTTGCCAAAGTGCTTGTGAGGTGGTTAATCATGACCCTGCCTTATTTAATGCTTGGTTTGCAAAACCTAGAAACAACTCTTCCCCCACTACCAAAAGGAAGAAAAAAGCTCACTTAAATACATAGGTCTATATCTCTACATACATATATGTACACACCCACCCACTTACATATGAAAGCACACACACACATATTTTTTTTTTTCCTTTTCTTCCACTGGAAACCGGTTTATTGTAGTGTGTAAACAACATAAGAGGGCCTTTAGCATAACATGAGAGAGTCCTTAGTTGATTTGTTCCCTAGCTTTGAAGCTCATTGCCAATTGAAGTAAGGAACGCTATGACTGCTGGGACTTTTAAATCTAGACTTAAAAGTTATTTGTTCTGTTTAGCATTTTTAAAACGATTCTATTAGGAATTGTATGTGCTTCAGTTTTAATTTTAGCACATAATGATTGTAAAGCATCCTGGGATGTTTTCATGAAGGGCGCTACAGACATAAGGTTGTATGGTATCATAATGTACAAGGCTGTTGGGAGGGGGCTGGAGTTTTACTCTGGACACCAAGTAGGGTTGGTCAAGAGCTACTTGGAGAAGTGTGGAGTTAGTTTCTCTAAGAACCTTCTTTAATTCTTTCCTGTCATCTTTCTTAATATCCCTCCCACTTCCCAGTCCTTTCATTGTTAGATATTTTGTAAACTATTTTCATACAGTAGTGGTTCCCAAAGAAATATTAAGCTAATTTACTGTATGCTGAGGGGATCAAGATATAAACCAACTGATTAATCCATTCCTAACATTTTTATTCCAGTTTTAATTGCAGTTTCATTTTCACAGTGCATTCTTACTTACCTGATAAGAGGTCATTCTGTGCATTGTGTTCCTAGAAAAACAGTCCCATTTTGCAGACTAAAGTGTCACTTTATTATTTACACTGTGTTTTCATCAGTTTGGAACATAGGACAAAAAGCCAAAGAATGAAATATTTTTATTAAAATTTTTGATTTTTGTAGTTTTTAATTCTTAAACAGACGTAGGTTTAAGTTTTTGAAAATATAAATATGCACAAGTAATAAATATTTAACATTTAGAGGACATTCAATTCAATTGAACAGATTTTTATTGTTATTATTCCTCTAACCCTATTGTGATAGCTACTGGTAATATAAATTTTAAAAATCTTTCTATTAGATGTTTCTTGAATTATTTTCTTCCCACATGTTAGTTTTTAGGGAAGAAAATAGTAGATTTCATTTTCTTCTTGTGTATGTGTTCACAGTTTTGTTGTCTTTATTGTAAAATGGAGAGTCATAGAGGGATTAGTATATTTTCAGGGCACACATGGTCAAGGAAACACTTTTTCTAGAAATCCCATTCTGCAATTATATGAGAAAAGGCAGTGTAGTTTTGTGGAAAAGGGGAGGCAGGGGTGCCTACTTTTAATATCTCTTTCTCAAGCCTGGAATTCTTTCCCTCCTCAGCTTTCTCAAAGTCCCAGTCCCAGTGGCTCATCTTCTGTGATTCAGATTAGCACCTTGCCTCTGTTAATACTTAAACATCTAGAGTTTGGTTAGAGAACAGGATATGGGGGGGGGGGGGGGGGGGGGGGGGAGTGAGGGGAGATAGGGAGTCACAAGTTTTTTTAACCTTTCTTTATATCTCCAGCATTTGGCACAGTGCCTGGTATACAGTAAGTGCTTAATTAATTCTTTGTGACTTATTGATTGACTATACCTCTGAGCTTTTGATCTCAGTTTCCTTATTTGTAAAATGAGGGAGTTGGATTTGATCTCTGAATTTTAGTTAGTAATGTACAAATGTACAAAAATTAGATTAAGTACTAGTGGTCTAGTGGCTTAGTAGTCTAGTAGAAAGAATACCAGATCAGGATTCAGGAGAACTCTGGTGATTGGTCTGAATACTGGTCTTGGAATATGCCAGCTGTGGGCAAGTCTCTTTATTTCTCTGCTCCTCAGTTTCCCCATTTGTAAAATGGGAGTGATAATACTTGTACAATATTTCATAGCAAAAATATGAAGGACGTAAATGTAAATTGTTTTTATTACTGTAAGGCATTTAACAAATCAAGTTCTAATGTATTTCCAAATTGGTGGAACAAAGGTTTTAAGCATATAGTTGGCACTAATTAAATGAGCACAAATATACTGTTAGGTATGTACATCCTTCAGCAAATTCACAGAATTCTCCTTTATAGATTTTCATTGACAATTGAATATGGAAGCAATAGAAAAGAAGGAAAATTTCTCTTTTTTATCTGTGGGATTAAGGTCTATTGCCTTATTTGCCTCATGTTAATCTTGTCTAGGCTTATGTATATAGGCAAATAGGTATTTTAATGACGGTTTCTGTTAGCAAAACTCAGAAAGTTTAGGTTACTTTTGCATTTTTCTGTTAGAGTTACACTTAGCGCATATATTATTGTCACTTAATAGTTGTTCGATTTGAGAGATTATGCTAATTACATTATATATTTATGATTTTATCCCAAAAAATTGAATCCATTCACATCATCTTCATTCTTATGGCATGATATTAGAGCTGAAAAATTGAGTCTTTCATTGAAACGACTCAAAAGATTGAACCTAAGGAAATATAAATAATAAAGGACATGTTGGAAAGGAGATAGGATGTCAGAAGCTGTGTACACACACACACACATATTCACACACACAAAACTTTACCCTTACATAAGGAATCTGAGTTTGAATCTGTTTTGCTGTTCAGGATCTGCAGAATCTTGGATAAGTCACTTAAGGTCTGTGAACCTCAGTTTCCTTATGTGAAACGATAATAAAGCTGACGCTAACATCATGCTTTAAGGTAATGTAGATGTATTCTCAATAGACAATTAAAACAACCCTGTATCAGCATGGTGGTACAGTGGGCAGAATAGGGCCTGGGTCAGAAGGACGTAAATGTGAATCCAGCCTCAGACATTAACTAGCTGCGTGATCCCCGACAAATCATTTTATCCTTTGTCTGCCTCAGTTTACACTAATGTAAAATGAGGATCACATTTTACCCTCCTTGTTAAGGTTGTTCCAATGATTAACTTAATTCACATATGGTAAGTCCTTGCAAACTCCATGAATACTCATTATTATGACAGTTATATTATTCTTTACATTTTTCAGATGAGGCATTTAACTGAGGTATAGAGAGAAGAGGGAGATAAGCCATTGAGCTCCAGTACTGCCCTGAGTCATACTTCTTTTCCCCAGTCATCTCCATCCCTGATGCTGGGTGCCCAGCCCCACCCCCAAGTCCCACCCTGACTCATCCCATACTCTCTGAGCTTTGGGAAATGTAATCAAATCAACACGTCATTGCTAGAGGGAGGGGAATGTCTTTGGACTGGCCTGTTCTAGGAACAATCCTTGGGACTTCCCAGACCAGAGCTCCCCTCCATGGCTCCCACTCCTGATTTATGTACGGGTTTCCTTCTCCAGAAGAATGGGAGATTTTTGTCTCCCTGCTCCTTTGATATTTCTATACCCAGCCTTTAGCAGATGGCCTGGCACTTAATAAATGCTTTTTCACCCACTGCTAATCAACCAAGAAGTATTTCTTAAGCATTTCCTGGGTGCCAGTCACTGTGCTATTCTTGTGAGGGAGAAAACATCTTCACCTAAGATACCTACAGAACAGGTAGAGAGGGAAGGCACTTGCAGCTGGGCTGGCCCGAGAAAGATTCCTTTTAGACTTCTTATAAATAGTGAGCTGAGTCATGAAGGAAGCTAGAGATTTTTAAGGAGAAAAGATATGTCTGACTTAAGGATATTGCTAATGTAAATATATAGAGGGAGGAGATAAAGTGTCTTGTGTGAAGAATAGCAAGCAGACTAATATGGCTGCCCAGGAAAGTGCATTTTGAGTACTGATGTGTAAGAAGGTTGGAAAAGGGCCAGGTAGTGAAGAATTTTAAATGCTAATATTTGATTCTAAAAATGACAGGGATTTCATGAATGGAGGTATAAAATGGCAGACCTAAACTTAAGAAAAATTGGAAGTCATGTTTTTAGAGACCCCAAGTTAAATTTTTTTTTTCATTTAAACTTAAGGAAGAGTTTATTTTTTGTTGTTAATGTCCCTTCCTTGTAGAAAAGCTAAGACTTGCCCTTGAGACGTATCAGATTCCTTCCTCATGCCCCAACAGTGTGAGCTCAGTAAGAACTGGAGGTAGGGAGGGATGAAGCAAAAATCATAGGGCGGCCTCTGCTTTTACTGAAGAGTTCACAACATGGTCTGGCATCATGGGAATTTGCCCAAGCCTACTTTGTGCAGGTAATCCAAGTGATTACTTCTCTTCCAAACGATAAAGCAATTTCAATATGTAATCAAATCACAGAGTGCCTTTCTTGCCTTGACTTTAAAGATCCCATTTACATATTCATCATTTGAGTGTATAAATTTATTCAGATGGCTAGGTTAGCACATCACTAGGGCTTTTGCTCAATCCTGCCCCTATGCCTAAAATGAACATTTTCTTCTTCACCATCAGCCTTTTGTATTCTAGTCCCAGCCGCAAGTCTTAGCACTAAGAACTGAGTTCAAATCTTACCTCATTTACTACCTGTATTGTCCTAGGCAAGTTATTAAACCTTTCAGTGCCTCAGCTTGCTCATCTGTAAAATGGGGATAATAATAGCAACTCTCTCAATGGGTTGTTGTAAGAATCAGAGGAAATAATACACATAAAATGCTTTGCAAAATTCAAAGTAGTGTAGAAATGTGATCTATTATTAGTACTATTAATTTTTTTGTACCATATTAGTTACTTGTATATATATAATGCTGCACTCTTATTTGATTTTAGGGTCTTGAGAGCAGTCTGACTTATTTTTACTATTGAATGCATTCGATCTAGCATAGTATCTTGCATATTATTTATCATTAGCAAAAGTTTAATTGAATTAATGTGAGCTTAAAGTTTTCTATTGACATGAAACAAAGAAAAAATAAATGGCATGCTCTTTTTTGCTCCAAAAGACCATACATGAATACCCAGAGTCTGTTATAAATACAATTAGTAACAAATCTTTTGACTTTTAACACTTTATCTCCTTTCCTAAAGTAGACGTGAGTACTTGTTGCATGGTATTTCCCCTAAATTGTGGATAATCTTTGTAATATGACTAGCTAATGAAAAGATAAAAAGAGAATTTTCTGATTCCCTCCACTTTTGAAATCAGGGTCAAAACACTTTTTTTTGAACTGCCAGTCATTAAAATCTGTCAACTCATCATAAGATTTAGACATTCAAAATATATTTGTTAAATTTGAAAAGATAGAAAGATTTTAGATCTTCAGAGGTTTGAAAGAGATAACTTGCTATGACAAATATTTTGAGGGAAGCCAATTGATCCAAATAATTCATTCCTTGCCTTTTAAAAATTTTTTTCTTAAATATGGCTTTAGATAAAATAAAGTTAAAATTAAACTTTCATTGCTTCAGAATGGATTTGTATCCTGTTTTTGTAACAATGATAGGACATTTGACACTCTATAGTTAAGAAGGAATTGCTTTCCTATTCCAGGGCAGCAGAAAATAGCATGAGCATGATACAAATGAGCAGGCTTTTCTGTGCTACTCTTTCAAAAGTAGTAAATATAATTTAATGTTATAAAATTAGATCAAATCTTATTGATTCAAACTCTAATAATTTTGAACTTATGATACCGTAACTTGAGCAAAGATAAAAGTTATCTTAGTCCTATGAAGAAAGAATTAGCTATATAAAGTGATATCATAAATAAGAGTTGTGGGGGAAGGGAGGAATTTAACCTGAAAAGAAGAAACTTTGCATTTAAATATATGATAATAGCTACAAAGGATTCTTATGTATTCATTAAAGCAGATTATTGATCATCTGCTTGGAAAGACTTTCTTCTTGCAAGTAATAAAACTATATTTCTTTCAAATACTCTGCAAATCAGACTTTTTACTGATTCAATCAGGAAAATCTGATTCAATGTACAGAAAAATCGAATGTAGAATTATTAGAAATAGTATTATAGGAAAATTGGTCAAAATGATGCAAGATGTAAAAAACTTTATATATGTCCTATGTGAACTAATTCTCTTTAAAACAGACCAAAAGAGAGGTAGAAGAACACAGATTTAGGACCTTTTAAAAATATGAATAACTTAATAATAACTGACTTTTTAGCTTGGGAAATACCCTATGATCATCTTTAAATTCTTAAAAGGAGAACTCTTTAGTAGTATATTGCAAAAGCATCTTAATTTCTGTCAACAGCAAATTTATGTAATTATTCTGTAATTGCATCTTAAAGACATTTTTGACTTTCTCTTAAGGATATCTTTAGGGCTTAGGGTCATAACAATGGCAATAATCATAACTGCATGGCAAGTAGAATTTAAGTAAAAACTGGAAGTGATTATTCTGTCAGTAAATTGAGATTCAGATTATACCCCTAGTTGTACCTCCCAAGAGTGTAGCTTAGAAAGCAGTAGAAGATCTAAGGGGAAAGATTTGGGGGACACAAGGCAATTATCCTGAAAAGAATATTATACTTAGAATTTTCTGCTACTTCTCATTTATTCTATTAAAAAAGCAACAACAACCCAGAATAACAGCTGGAGACTACCTGTCAATATGTAGCAAATCCATTCATTATCACTATCTCTTATCATGCTCTTCTGGGTTTATTCTGGGCACTCAATTTTGAAGTATTTAGAAGGGAAACCCTATTCTAAAACTGAATTCAGATGCAGATTTGATTCCTTTTGCAGCTAAAGTTAAGGTATATTTTTGTGTTTGTTTAAAAAGTACTATCCAGTTACCTTTTATTTATCTTAGAGAATCTCAGCTGGAGAATCAAATCAACAAAGTGGACCAGGAAATCAGGGGAGGTGTAGTAGCCGCAAACTGTGAAGTTTCACTTCTTAGAGGAGGAAAAAAAACCCACACACACAAAGCCAGGAGTTTGACAGATTGTTCAGTAAATGCTCATTTTATTGAGAATTATAAAAAGGTGCTTAATGCCTTTGTGCCATTAATATAATACATTAAAAGGTTATTGTCAAGATTAGTGTTTCACTTCTGAAAATTGACTGTAGGGGTTTATGAGCCACACTGTTCACAGCTTGCTAAGAAGGCAAGGTGTATATGAGCGTGAGCATGAACGTTTGCGTGCGCGCGTGCACGTGTTTTGTTACCACTTGAAAAAAATTATATTAGACTCTATATTGAAGAGGTTAATAGTGATAAGTTTTTATTAAAAAAAAAAAAAACTAAATGAAACAGATGAATTATATTTTTAAAAAAAACCTAAACTGTGAAATAGCCTTAAAGACTCAAACCTATGTAAGGGTTTTTTCCTGTTTTCTGTGCCTGATCGCTAGAGTACTCCAATTCAAAAACATACATTCCTCCCTACCAAAAAAAAAAAAAATCTGATTCTTTAGTTGAAATTAATTAGCATTCAGAAGCCAGATAGCATGTTTTTGGGTATTCATGAGATCTCTGTTTGAAAAAATGTTTTTAACTTGTAGAAATGTGTTGCAACACACAGATGGGAAGAAAAAGAAAAAAAAAATCTCTTTAGCAAGCACTGTGTGTAAAAGGAATATTACATTTTGCACGCTCCTGATTGCTCTGTGTAAACAGTTTTTGACATCTGTCTTTATAGTTTTCGAGGAGAGGAAGACTTTGTTAAAAGAATCATTTTTATACAGCAGTCCCCATCTCAGTGTTGCTTTACCTGTATTATGAAAGCAGATGGTCTGCATGTCTTTTGAATATTTATAACTATCAAAAACAATCTCTTGCTATTCACCCTTAGGCTTATGAGATGTCAGGACTGTTCTGGTTGAAAAAAAAATCATCTTGGGTGTTTACAGAAAGAGGATTACATTAAGCTGAAATGACTATACATTTTCCAGTTTAATATTTGTCCATCAGCTGTTTAATCGTATTTAGATAATTGTGTAAATAAGTTGTTGCAGCCCTTGCCCTCTCCACTGATAGAGCCTGAAAGCTTTAAACATTGGTGAGCCACTATTTTGTAGATATTCATGTCCCTTCCTCCCCAAGCCAGTCCCCCAGCCTCCTCCTTCCTATTTAAACAATCAACAAGGCCTTTAGTGATTTTTGGTCCTGATTTCAAATTGAGAATAAATTTATGATTAAAAAAAAGTATGGAGGCCACCTGAATTATTAGGGAGCGATTGGATTCTGTTGAGTGTGTTAGAGAATCTCATATTATGGAAGGACACTATTTACAATTCTCTAAAGGGAATCCTCCCTTTCTTACTCTCCTAGGATCATTCTTGTGGGTCGATTTAAGGTTATTTTAGGAGAACTTTTGGGGAAGGAAGGGTTAACTTCTCGTGACTGGAAGCTGAGCAATCACTGATAACAGATTTTGCTGTGGTTGGTTGATTTGGCAGAAAAGCATGAACAGTTTTAGTTTAGATGATTGAATAACCTGATTAGCATTGTTTGGGGGTGGTTTTTGTTGTTGTTAAAAGAACAACAAAACATTTTAAAATGATAATCCAATCACTCCCTTCCCTCACCCCCATCCCAGTTGATGAACCTTCTTGTGGGAAATAATTCTCAATGATAACTTGGCTATCATTGGCCAGCGAAATGCCCAATGAATATTAAAACTAAAATCAAAATCAACTGTTTTTCTTTCTTGTCTAAAAATATTGTATGTGCATTACATACTTTTCCTCCTTTTGGGAAATTCTGTCATACTTTAAAAAGTAAATGGTTTGAAATGTAAAGAAATGAAAAGTAAATGTTATCCCTAATCTCCCCCCCCCCCAAAAAAAAAAAAAAAAATTGGAGACATTCAATTTTTTAGAGTGGTTTCTTAATATTCTAGCTATATCTATCTAAGTTGAGCTTCAGAAAAATTTTTCTCCTTACCTTTACACAATTAGAAAGGTTATAAATAATGTATTTGGCTGAAAAGGAAAGCTCAGCCTGTGGCAGATGGTATCATTCTAGAGTACTGGGGTGTCTGTGAAGATGGCACCATTTCAGAGCAGATCTTCACCATACTCAGAAGGAGAATTGCCGAGCCCCTCATAGGGAAGTGATGTATGCTTTATGGATCTTAGGAAAGCTTACACGTCGGGTGCCTAAAATGAGATTATTGGGCTTGTCTGAAGAATACAGGAATAGAGGGCCAATTTACTCAGTCTATCAGTTCTTTCTCAGAAAGGGTAAGGGATGATCAGGTCATGGGTACATGTACTGAGGTGCATCTGAATGTGAGCTTTAAGGAAACTGAGACCTGTAGTAGGGGATTTCCTCCCACCCTCCCCCTCTCCCGGCACGTAAGGTTTACAAGTATATTTTACAGAGTGGCCATTCAGTAAGGAAACTTGCTGTGCAAGTCTTGACCTTTTCTAAATACCTTTGATAGCTTGTTTAAATAGACCAGACAGAATTGGAAGGACTTAGCCACAGAGCACTGCGAATGCTTAGCCATCTCTGTTTGGGTGATGCTCTAAAGAACTTGAGCTAATGTTTTTTATAAGTTAGTGAAAAAAAAAGTCCTTAAAACAGCTTCAATTTGACTCTCTTGGCATCTCAAACAATTTTTGAAAGGGAGCGTTTAAAGTCATATTAACTTTGAATTTAAAGATTTTTCTGATTGTCTCCTTGTCAGTGACTTCTGGTCTTCAGCTCTCATGAACATGGCAGCTTCTCACAATAAAAATATAAACACTCTGGAAGACTGAAAATGAGCCATTTCTTTGTTGATTTGTTTGACTAACAGGATGTTAATACATAAGTGAACAGGAATTAAATATTAAACTGATCATTCTAAATAATGAAAATTAGCAGCCAGTATCCCTGAATTAGAATTTTTGCAGAATGGGTGTCATTTTTAAAAGTGAATTCCATTTTATGAAAATATTCTGAGAGACTCCAGTTCAACTCTGTGTTGTTGTTTGTTGTTAATACTTAACACTTCTACTATTTATTTGTTATTATTTATTATTTATTTATTAGCCCAAGCCCATGCCCTAGATATTTATTATTTAAAAGATAATCTCTGGCTATTGGGAAATTTGATCTTAACATCAAAACAATTTGGAATTTGTGGGTATCACAGAATTTTGTGACGAGATTATGACATCATAAATTCAAATTAGAACTTCATTGCAAAACAAAAAGGGGTTGAGAACATTTTCATATAAGCAGAAAGTTAGGCCAATAAGTATAGTAGTTCTAGTAAAAATAGAGTGAATTCTCAATTCCTTGCTCTAAAGAGAAACAATAATATGGATGAATACAAAGGAAAAGCTCAAGCACATCAAATAATATTTTAAAATCTTTTAGTTTTGCTGTATTTTAATCTTTTGATTTGCCCTGTTTAATGCTTTGATTAAGCTAATTTCAATATGCTTTTATATTCCCTTTATATACCATCTGAAGAGGAGAAACAACTCAGAAAGCTTTATTGGCAAAGTCAGTTTGATTGAAAATTTTCTGCAGATAATCTGCAGAGAAATAATCCATGTGTGGAAAACAGAGAACTAGGATTATAATCCATATTGATTATTTTGCAGATTTCATTTCTCATCCACAACCATAAGCATTTATGACATATATGCAGATGTGTATACATGTACACATGTGTGTACATATTATATATGTATATATACACACATATTAAAGGGTAAACCATATATTTCCAGATCAAAGACAAATTTTTAATAGAGTAGGCATTTGATAGTTAAAAAAATACTTACCCTGATATAAATAGACTGAAGCATAATTTTGAAAAACCAAGAATTTTACAGTGAATGGTTAAAATTCACACATGCTTTACAGCTCTGATGATATTGGTATTCAAGAACTTACTTGGATGTCTGGATGGGAACATATAGAAAAGTTGGACCTGAAGAATATTAGCTTTTATCCATTGGGAGAAATCTTCATTATCCACAAGATAGTCTCAATAGGTTTTATTAGTGTCTGCGGATTAGTATCCATTAAATAAGCTTCATTGATGCTGATGGATTGTTAAGTAGATCAAGGGATCTTTGGGTTCTAGTTTTGGCAAATTCTATAAGGCTTTTTTTACACTGGTGATTGTAGCAGGCTTTTACGTAAATTGTACACCACTGGATTTAATGAAAGCATCATGAGCACTTTAAGAAGGAGAATTTAGTGGAATAAAAATGTGGAAGTAGATATAAAAGCAATGAGTAACAAACAGGAAGTTTCTCACAGGCCCCCTTTGCTAGGCTATCTGTGTTTTGCAAAACTAACAGATTACAGCACATCTTTTTAGTCAAGCTCTTATAAGAATCCAAAGAGCGTTTACATATTACTAGTCTGTATGTACTATAAAACTAACACTGATAATGGATTTCAGTGGAGTCAATAACCAGAATAGCACAACTTTAAATTAGAAATAGCTTTAAAGTAGACAGCGATAGAAAAATATTTTGTGTCTTTGTCCCCAAACTGGCTTTTCTGGTTATTAACTGTCCATAGAACAATGCTTCTATTCTGTAAATTATTTCACCATAGCCCAACTAAAGTTTGAAATGCAAGCTTTTATATACACAAAGGGTTAGAACAGGGAGGGGGAGAATAAGTAATTGGAAATCTAATTATTTTTAAGACTAAATGGGAAATGTCTTTAATGTACTCACTATTGACTGACTATTATGTATGGGGTGGGGAAAATTATTTAATTTTTTTGAACATTGGTCTTTTCATTGAAATTATAGTGATGAAGATTCATTTTATTTGTTTTTTAAAACTCCCTATTTTAAAAATGGAAAAAATAATAAACTTTTAATGGTTCTCCTTCCTTTTCATGTTTTAGAAATTAAACAGTTTTTGCTCCCGAATAGTTGATTGGAAAGAAAAGAAGTATACTTAAAATAGTATATCTTTTCTTAATTTCAAATGTTTGAGTTTTTATGGCCAGTTTAATATCTAGAATAATACCATTTTTTTAATTGAATTAAATCTGGGTAATAAATTATTTTTCCTTGATAAAATGGTTTTCTATGGTTATTTTAAATGTCCTATTCTGAACTTTTATAGTAACTATATATTCACTCACCTCTCCAACTCCCTCAGTAAGGCATAGTGCAGGATAGGAAAAGTCCCATGATTTCATTGGTAGAGGAAGATCATCCCAGGTGAAAGAACTCCTTCCATTAGGTCAGTTCCTTCCATGTCAACTATCATCTCAGGGAGTTATCCAGAGCACCAAAAAGTTAAGTTACTTGCCCAGGATCACACAACCAGTATATGTCAGAGATTGAAGTTCGTCCCAAGTCTTCCTATTTTGAGGCAGTTTCCCTATCCAGGGTACCATTTTGCCTCTTGTAGTGGACCTAATTTCTAGAAAATGAAGACAATAGCTCTATGCAAAGCAGTGAGAGGTTCTTGAGGTATCAAGTGTATTGTGACTTTGCAGGCATAAGATGTAGCTGTAGTAATTGGGGTTCAATGGAAGCTTTGCAAGCCTGGAATACATGGAAGTCTTTGAGTGAGAGAATCTAGAGATGCTATGTTGAAGTTAACAAGTCTACTATTTGATAGCTTTATCCTTGTCTCTGTGGATTGTTTCTTTCCATTCCATTTAAAACAAATGTTTGATTTTCTGCTTAATGAATTTTAAGTTGAAGCTCTAGGCTAAAGGGTAAAAAAAAAATTGTTATGGTACTCAGATGATAAAAAAATATGGTTTTAACAATTGAAATAATTTCTGTATTCCAACTTGTGCTGCTATATATTACAAATGTTTTCCCCCCTTTTCATGCAGAGTATGATTTCATCCATTGTGAACAGCACTTACTATGCAAATGTATCAGCAGCAAAATGTCAAGAATTTGGAAGGTGGTATAAACATTTCAAGAAGACAAAAGATATGCTGGGTAAGCAGGAAACGTTGTAAGGGGACCACATACCATTACATGTCATTGGGGGTGAAGGGGGGGGCTATCACAATCATATCTAAAGCCAGCTATTTTGATTGCCCAATTAGAGATCAATTTAGTGTGTTTCTTTTTTTTGGGGTATGAGTATAATGAGATAATTAAATTCAATAAATGTTTGTGTTTAAATCAGCCAAACTGACTTGGTTGTCAGACATGCAGGAAATCATGGAATGAGGAGGGAAGCTGTCATTTTGTAACATCTCTATAAAGACCTAACAAGGTCTTGAATAACTAATATTAGATATGATCTCTCTTAGGATTAAGTGGATTTTTTTTGGTGGAAAATTGTGGGATTTTCACAGTCAATTTGAAAAATATAATTCATGTTTTTTTACGCAGCATTCAGTTGCAAAGGTTATTTAAACACTTTGGCAAGTAGATGATTTCATAATTGACTTCACCCCCACGATCTTCACAAACAAATCACTGTACTGACCAATGACTTCCCACTTCACTGATTCCTCAGTCACACACCCTTCCCAAAACATGATTTTAGCTCATAATATCAACATCTGTTATGGAAAAAAATAAATTAAAAAGGATTACAAGAAATATATAAGGATAGATAAGGGTTACAAGAATGACAGGGTTAAGATAATATTTTACCAAAGAATTTACCTTCTCTTAGTGTCTACTATCAATAATGATAACTCACGTTTGTCTAATGCTTTAAGGGATTACTTAGGCACTAAACATTTATTAAACAATTAATAGGTGCCAGGTACTTGCTAAGTATTGAGGATACAAAGAAAAGTAAAACCAGTACCCACTCTCAGGAAGCTCATGTTCTAATAGGAGAAACAATGTGTAATTAACTAAGGACATACAAAATATATAGAATAAATGGTATTCTTTTCTCATTTAAAAATTATGTAAGGTTAGTATAATATTATATCCCCATTTTATAGATGAGAAAACTAAGGCTTAGAATTCTTGGTAAGACTCTAAGACAGGATATGAACTTGGGTCTTGTAGCTCCAAGTTCAGACCTCTTTCTAGAGTCCAAGTCAGTTTCTGCAACTTATGAGGAAGTTGTTAATATTCACAAAATCGAACACTATTTTGAGATTGTGTTTTTATTCCTATTAAGAACCATCATTTTCACCCACTTTTATACTGTCTTTAAAAATTATGTTAATTTAAAGTATGTGATAGCAACCTAACTTTGGTTGTTATATCCTGTTTTAAAACTATTTCTATGGAGCTTCTGCAAATTTATTCTATGAACAAAAATAATTATTAATATCTTTTTAAAGACTTTAGGAAGCTGGAGAATCTGAATTTTGAGCATGTTTTAGCTTTTAGTAGTTGGAGAAAAACCATCCATCTATCCAAACAGATTCCTTGCCTTTTATAGCTTAAGGCTGTAATGAAGACAATGCATCACTTTTGTGATAATTGCTTGAATTACTATTCTATGTGAATGGCCCACTTGGGCTGATCTCTACATTTGGTTGTAGAAATAGAAGGTTTCTTTCCCCTATTCTTGGTTATAGTTTGCATATGCCAGTTAACTTCAGCAGTGTGATAAGTTCTTCCAAATGTAAAGTTTGAATATTTAGTGATAATGAGAAATGATGATTAAGACTTAGCTGGTGTCTCCACAAGGGAAGCATAGCGTGGTATTTGGGGGGATGCCTATTTACAGCTTTATGTTCAGCTTTTACACTGAGGAAAATAAAAGCAACATCTTCCCTGCAGCAGAATGTTTGAAGCATATGTAGCTGTCAGCCCCTGTGAGGTACCTGGCCAGTATAGATGATCATGAAGGGCTGGGGTTAATGGTACCAGCATTACCACCACATTAAAATGATCAGTTTTTTTGTTTTGTTTTGCTTTGTTTTGTTTTGTTTTTGGTAAAAATGATTTTAAGTGTGAATGAAAAATAGTCTCATCACCATAGCTTCTTGTGGAAAAAATTCTTAGGGAAAACAAAACATTTTAATGGGGACGGATAATTAGTTTTATGATCCATTACACTAGTTCCCTAATTCCATGGAGAATCAAAAGTGGGAATATATTGTAAAGTCAGAAGTTACTTTAAAGTTGGGTAAGGATTTAAAGGTCACAGTCCACTCTAGCTTGGTGTGGAAACTGAGTGCCAGAGAGGGAGGAATGATTTACTGATGGTTACATGTATTGATTGGATGGTTGGTTGTTGTCCTTCATTCTGGAAGAGGTGATGGCCAAAATGTCATCATTACGTCAGGGTCAAGGTACAGTGTGTCCGATTGTGGCTGATCAGACCAATATGAGCTCCAAAGACTCTACCATAGATCAAGCACAAATAATTCATATGAACATTTGTAGTGGAAAAGTCTCTAAATGGACCCCTTACATGGATAACAAATAGAAGATAGGATTTGAACTCATATCTTCAAGGCAAGTCAGCAAGCATTTATTAAACACCTACTGTATCCCAGGTACTGCTAAGAGTTTGGGATATAAAGGAACGGGAGGAATGTTTTGTTGTTGTTTGTTTTCTCTTAAGAAAACATGCAAACAATTATATACAGTGTATCAGTGGGGTAAATTCAAAATAATCTCAGAAGGAAGGTAGTAAGATTAGAGAGGACTGGGGAAAGGTTTTTGATAGCCTGTAAGACTTTAGCTGAAACTTGAAGGGAAACAGGGAAACTGGGAGAAATAATGGTCTTGCTTCTCTTTTCCTAATATGAAGTATGTGTGTGTATATATATATATATATATATATATATATGTGTGTGTGTGCATAGGTTTTGACATGCCTATAGACATATAGACATGTAGGTATATACACATATTATTCTTTCTTTGTATCCTCAGCACTTACTTAGTGCTTGGCACATAGTAGGAACTTTAAAATATTTATTGAATGACTGATGATAGCTATGAATTATATTTCACCTCACCTAAATCTATCATCTCTTTCCTTAAACAAATGACTGTCTTTTATAAGTCATTTATCTAAATAACATTATTGACATAAAGTGACAAATCTGGGAGTTTGAAGCCAAATATGTTATGCAACATTTTGAAAAACAACAACTTTTCTTCTTTATCTTTTATTGTAGTGAGTGCATGAGTTAAATGGAAAGATTTGGTGGCAGTGCACACATGGGTTGTTCTCAGTTTGACCTGGTTTTGGTGGTTGGAGAATCCATTGTCTTTCTGTTTTGGAAATGATCATGATTATTTATGGTCTTCCTTGGAGAATGTTTTTAAAGCACGTTGCTAATATTAAAGCTCTATATAAATGTGACCTTTTATTATAATTATTTTCTAAAAAATGGTGGGGTTTTGGGTTTTGTTTTGTTTTTGTTTGTAGTTGAGATGGATAGCCTTTCTGAACTATCCCAGCAAGGTGCCAACCACGTCAACTTTGGCCAGCAGCCAGTCCCAGGGAACACCGCTGAGCAGCCCCCATCCCCTGTGCAGCTTTCTCACGGCAGCCAGCCATCGGTCCGGACCCCTCTTCCAAACCTGCACCCTGGACTTGTATCAACTCCGATTAGTCCGCAGTTGGTAAATCAACAGCTGGTGATGGCTCAGTTGCTGAACCAGCAGTATGCAGTGAACAGACTCTTAGCCCAGCAGTCCTTAAACCAACAGTACTTGAACCACCCTCCCCCTGTCAGTAGATCTATGAACAAGCCGTTGGAGCAACAGGTCTCAACCAACACAGAGGTGTCTTCCGAAATCTACCAGTGGGTGCGAGATGAACTGAAACGAGCAGGAATCTCCCAAGCAGTATTTGCACGTGTGGCTTTTAACAGAACTCAGGTCAGTTTGCTTGCATTTGGGGAGATTTTCTTTGTGCATGCCATGTCCCTTCTCCTCTGTTCTGGGCCGTTTTCTCCTTTTGGATCATCTCCACAAGTGTGCGTTCTGTCGGTGTCCTGGCTGAAATGCTACATTTCATTTAACATGACCTGACATTGATGGCTACTCCTGATCATGCATTAGGAATGCTACTGTATCTCCTGTTCCAGTTTCTTGACTTCTTCTTTGATAGTGGGAGACCATATTAATAGTTGTGTGTAGGATCATTCAGGACTCACTCATGAATAAGTTGCTACCAGAAATGCAGGTATAAAAGTTGCGATAGCTGTGTCTTGTGTCATCTCATGAATCATAGGAGGCAGCGAGGTAGTACAGTGGATAGTCCAAGATGGAGGCAAGAAGTCCATCTGGCCTCAGATACTTGCTAGCTTTGTGACCCTGGTCACTTAAAGTCTATCAGCCTCAGTTTCCTCATCTGTAAAATGAGCTGGAGAAGGAAGAGGCAAATCATTCCCATAGCTTTGTCAAGAAAATCTGAAGTAGGATCATGAAGAGTCAGACAAGATTGCCATGACTGAATAGCAACATGAATCAGAATATTTTAAATGTGAGGAACTTTCATGCAATTGGGAATAACTCAGCTATCTTAGAGGTGATGAAATTGAAGTCAAAAGAGGTTGTGATATATCAGGGTTGCTTACCTAGTCATTGGCTTAGTGGATTTCTAGAAACTATTTATTAGATCATTGTTCTTACCCCGTGCCAGAAATTTCATCTGTGTAACCAGGATTGGGCCCCTTTCCAACTTTGCCTTAGGTTTTTTTATGTGTAAGTGGGCATGTCTTAAGGAGTTGTTATAAGGAAGATGCTTTGGACATAATAAAATACTATATATATATTTTTTTTGCCCAAGCTAGGGATCCTGGGGAAATACTGAGGGGATTATGGAGTCAGCTCTTTAGTGACAGCAGCTCATTAGCATAATAAATTAGCATGGCATAGTCATTCTCCTCAACACTGTCATTCATATTTTTTTTTAACTAGCAGTAGTATATGTCTCCCCTCTCCCATTGTTACCTGTTCATCATATACTGCTTTTGCTATTAGAGTCTTTTCTTTGTTTGGTAAATCCAGAGTAGATGATCTTGTTAATAAACATAGAAGATCTTTATTTTAGTGAAGAAGAAAGGGAGGGAGAAGATATATATATATATATATATATATATATATATATATATATATATTATTTGTGTGCATATATGAACTAATGGAATAAAATGTTGTAAGAAATACTGAGCTAAATTGTTTTCAAATATAAAATCATCAGACCTAGTCCTAGAAGGGACCTGACACACCATTTTATCATCCAACCATCTTGATTTCCAGATGAGGAATCATGAACTAAATAAGTTTAAATAACTTGGCCAAGATAACACAAGTGGAAAGAGGCAAATCCAGACTTTGAATTTGGGTTTTCTAGTGCTAAGTCCACCGCACTGTGGCTTTTTGAAATAAACAATCTTTTTTGTTTTACTGATGGTACCATGATGGAAAATAGAATTTTTGCTATAAGCATAAAAGGAAGATAATATTTAATGGTGACTGGATTTAAGGAATTAGGTTCTTTTTAACATTTCTGATATTAATTTCATTTTCATTTTATTTTGTTATAAAGCAATACTTTGATTTTCTTTGTAGTTAGAATACCAAAGTTCAGGGGGTCTCATAAGATAATTCAATATAAAGTCATTAGTAGAATTTGCATAACAAGTCGATTCACAGCTGTGATTTTTTTTTAACACTTGCCTTAACTTTTTTAGCTGTAACAATTGTTTCTACATTTTAAAGTTAAATGGCAACTTAATGTCATATCTATATATAATTAAATCGGAATAAGCTTAAAATACCACTTGTTACTACTATAGATCAAATTCTTCATTACCAACAGTGACCAAGTCATGGTACAGAAGGAAGCATTTAGACTCAAATTAAAACTGTACAAATCTTGTACATAGCTTAAAGTCCAAGGTAACATAGTAAGACAAAGTTACAGTGATAACTCCAAAAATAATACTTAGGATGGTGAACATTATTGAAGGGTTCTTATGGCAAAGAGTCCCCAGATGATTGGTAGAATATGAAATAGGGAAAATCATCCTTTACCAATTGTTTTTATTCTGAGGGAGTACTGACGTTACTTACTATCATTACTGGGAGGCTCAATAATGGAAAGTGAGTAGGGATTTGGTGCCTTGCAAAGGCCTTTAAATATATGTGATCTCATTTCATCTTCTCAGCAACTTTGTGAGTTAGTGGAAATTTATTATCTCCATTTTTCAGATGAGAAAACTAAAGCTTAGAGAGTTCAGTGATTTGTCCAGGGCTCCACAGCTGGAGTCTGAAGCATGATTAAAACTCATTCACACTGTCTCTACTGTACTACCTAGCTGCCTGGGATTTGAATCCTGAGTTTTACATTTAATAAATGTGTAAACTTGAGCAAATGAGTTAATCTCTCTACGCTCAGTTTCCTCATCTGTAAAATGAAAGGAGGATTGGACTAAGCCATCTCCCTTCCAGCTGCAGATTTTTGATCCTCTTTTTCCATTCATAGAAGCTAGTTATGATAGTAGGAAAAATATGGACTTTTCTTGTGTGTAATTGAAACCAACTCAGTGGCTAATGTCACATAAGGAGTAACTATTTTTCTGAGAAGGGAAAAAATGATCTAGAAAATTTGGTACAGCTAGATGAGAGTACCTTAATAAAAATCATGTTAATGTCTACTTCATTTTAAAAGAACTATTTCTTTTATTCTGGAATGACACAAAAAGTGTTTCAGTTAACATCTTCATTGCTGAATAGAGATAGTTCTCAGGAAGAAATTGTTCCTCAACTGTGCTTGAAACAGTTCACTGTAAATCGTTCGCTGGGTATATTTCACCATATTCTTCTATTTAAGTATGCAGTTTCTGAGACATAGTTTTTGCACACGCAAGCATGCATGTATTTTGGGTGGTCACACTTAAAAAAACACAGCTGCATTTATTTTATTGATTATACATTCATATGAATGCATGTAGTGTGTTTATTTCAAAGTGTATGCATTTCAATAAAAGCAGGTGCAGAGTGTTAGTGTATGGTGTTAGCATAGAGTACTAAAATACACATGCTAATGCATATGTATATATCTGGAGCTCTGCACAGTTAAATCTCACATCACACATTTGTGTGCACTTACTACAATGTGCAATTCCAACTTAAGTTTTTTTTAAATAGTGTAAAATATGTACATACAAATGCAAAGCTTTATGACATAATCAGACAAAGACACTGTTGTCACATAAGCAATCAGAAGAGTGAGGAAGAATGATGGTCTGGACATAAATATTTCTGGTTGTTTCTGTGTGGTGGGTAAACGTGTATTACAATAGCTTCTGAAAAATTAAAAATTAATAATATCACACAAAGGGCAGTGGAGAAGTACCTGGTGAGTGTGCATAGGCTACAACCAATGAAAAACTTCAAAAAAGCATGAGCTAAAATAAGTCATCAAGGAAATGTATGGTAGGAGAAGATGGGTTGGTCCCATAGGAAAAATGAAGAATGATGGATAGTGAGAGTTCTCCATTGGTAGAATGGAGAAAGTTTTCCATTGGCAAAAAGGAGAAAGGAAGGAAAGCCTCTAGAACATTAGATGGACCCACTGTGTGGAGCATATGGATGTGGGAGGACAAGGATCAAACTAAGAATGGGCTCTCATGGACAGACTGCAGTCTGTATAATTGGACAGATGAGATTGAGCTCAGAGCCATTTGAGTATCTTCTCCTGGAATTTCATGTTTGCTACATTTGCATACAACATAAAACATCAGCATGAGCCTCATAGGACCTTCACAGTCATAGGAACATCTTTCCACCTTATTTCTGAAGACTCTCCCACAAATAAAATTCATTTAAGAAAATCATTTCTTAAGTTTTGAGAAACACTTCCCTTTTTGCTTTTTGCCTTTGGTGAAAACGCTTACATGAATTACTACTGAAGAGACTAAATCTCAATAGGAGCCAATTAGTTGTGCCTGTTTTAAGTGTAGGCCAATATATTTTTCAGATTTTTTTAATGCTTCTAAATAAATACTTAGCAGCTTTAATATACTTCTGGAAAGTTGCTATTTAAGCATAGAGCATCCAGCTTCTATATGTGTTACATGTGTAATACATGTTGGACATGTCTATGTAATAGTAGAATTTTAAAATAAAACCCAGAGTTTACTCAGATTCTGTTCTTAGGCCCTTGCCTTTTTTTTTTTTCTTTTCCCTTTTGTCTTTGGCACACTTTATTTTCCAGTAAAATGAAGAATGAAGATGGATTATTCAAAACTGATAACAGTAATGGACCATCATGCAATGTTTTATTGAATTTGAGTTCTGTAAATTATCTGGTGGAGAGAAATTTGCCTGCTTAAGTATAACAGAAATTGCCACTGTGTTCATATAATTCTTTGCAGTGTAATTTAAGAAAAAGCACACTATCCATATCACTATTGAATCAAAGGTAAAAAGGTGCTATTACACCACCATGACAGCTCTCCCCATGCTACTAAATGACATAGATGAATGTGTCTCCTTATAACTTACTTGGCAAAGGGCCAGGTGAGTGGGTGGAGTTAGAAAATCATCTTTCACCTGGACATGTGATTTCAAATTCACTGCAAATGGGGCATTCAGAAGTGCTTTACATATTTGGGGAAGGTTTCTTCAAATCATATTTTCTTTGTAGATGCTTTGAAGTTCCATGAAGCTGATAAAAATCTATCTGAATCAGTGATTATGTTCAAAGAGGAGACAAAGTGGAGGCCAGACAGGCTATGTTTTTGTTCAAATTGGCAGACACTTTCATTTATCTGCTGTTTTAAAGAATTCATAATTAGCTTTGGGAAGTACTGATAATATTTATTGAACATATTTTTACAATTAGTAATGAACTATGCTTGTGATGACTTGCAAACTCTTCTTTGGAAATAGAAAAATAAACAGATCTAGAAAATCTCTTTATAAATTCATTTTTTTTTCTTTGGAAAAAGGTTAGAAGTTTCACTTTCTAGCCATGAACATCTAAATTGCAAATTAATTTGAAATTTCTCTATTTAAAAAATCGGTTTAAACAATTAGAGATGAACACTTGAAAAACCTTCCTTAATAAAGGGGAAAGTCCTTTCATAATTCAAGCTTCCATGATTTCATTAGTATGGATGTATCCCCTATTGATGAAGGTTACAACCCTTCTTCACCTTAAATAATGATGACGATTCATAATAAATAATAATCATAATAGCTAGCATTTATAAAGCACCTACTATGTGCTAGGCACTGTGCTAAGCAGTTTACTATATTCTCATAGAACCCTTGGTAGGTAGGTGCCATTATTATCTCTTCTTACAGATGTGGCAAACAGTTTGCCCAACATCCTACAGCTAGTATCTGAAGCCCCATTTGAACTCAGGTTTCCCTGATGACAGACCCAGTGCTCCATTCATTCTGCGCCACCTAGCTGCCTAGTCCTGTCCAATGATGGAAAATGATGATCCTTGTCTGTTTTCTCCCATATGTTCCTCACAGTGGATCCTTTTAATGTTCTAGAGTCCTCCTTTCTTCTCCAGTAGAGCATTCTGACCATCCATCTTCCCTCATCCTTGCCATGTGCCATTTGGATTGTTTCATGCTCAAGATAATTTTCACTCAACAGACAGATTCTCTTAAAATGATACTCTGCCCTCAAGGAGCTTACATAAATTCTAATGGGGGGAAATACACATCCATATACATACATATATACACACTTGCATGTTCACATATCTAGATATCAGGACACATAAGAGAAATATATATTAAATGGAAAGTAATCTTAGTGGAGAAGGCATTAGCAACCAGGGAGATCAGGAAGGACTTTCTCCAGGAAGACACTTGAGCTGAATATAAATGCTAAAGGGATCAAAGAATTCTACGGGTCTGAGATTGCAAGGGAAAGCATTCAAGGCATGAGGAAAACAGCCAGTTCAGGGGCTTAGAGCTCATTCTCTGCCAGCAAGTCTTTTAAGAACTCAGGGTCATTCCTAGTTTAGAATGAAGCATCACAGTAGGACTTTAAAGAAGGGAAATGAATAAAATTGGTATTAAATGTGCATTTCCCAATTAGCTAAGTTTTTCTGCATTTTTACTTTTTATTTTTGTCCTTTTAAGGACATTTGAGTTAAATCCAGTGTAGTTGTTTTGTAGTGATGGATAAAAAGTGTGTGTGTGTGTGTGTGTGTGTGTGTGTGTGTGTGTGTGTGTGTAAGGGATGATGCAGATACATGAAAAAACCCTTGATGAGTACTAGGAATATTCCTTTTTAATTCTCACACATAGCATATGAGATACTGGTCTGCTGCCGGAGTAGGCTAGAATCCTATAGTTACATTTTAATTTTTGTAAGACATGAGGCTATAAAAGGTCATATAATAATGATCGTGACTTTAGTATGATGTCATTCCCCCAAAATGGACAAACTGGACATAAATGTAATAATTATATTCAATAAGTTTGTATCAAACATTTTAACACCCCATATTAGGTAATAAATGATAGACTCTGGGATTGTGCTCTGCCACTATTGATTTGAATAGCAGAAATCATCGGAAGGCAGTCTCATCTTATGCTATTAACCTAAGGAGATTTTGTTACTCAATGACTTTTGTACATTATGAACTGACTCTTTAGATATATTAAAAGCAAGTCTCTATTTATTCTCAGCTATGAGAGGGAACAAAATCACAGTGGTTGTACCTACAAAGACAACTTAATTACCCGAGTGTATTTCTGTCGTTATGTCCTGATACCTATATTTTGAGGAAATTTTTCCAAACTGGCCTAAGAATATTTTTAACATATTCATACAGTGTGGTCAAAACGGTTTTTAGCTATTTTTCCTGTGTGTTGTCCACCAGGGGGCACTCCCCCCATTGAAAGCAATGGGTAAACTGGTTTCAAAATATCTGGTATTATCTACACTGGCCTACCTTCAGCTTCTTCAGTACTTAAGTCAATGATTCAGTTCTCTCCAAGAGTTCTAAGGCAAAAAATTGCACTTGACCCATTAGGATAATTATATTAAATGAAAATATTTTTTTTTCCTCCAAAATACTTGACTAAGTATGGCTAGTAATTGATAGGATAGACTTTCAATAGAACTTATTTATACCAACTCCTTAAACTTTGAGATTAATCCTTTATTTATTTGTTTGTTTGTTTTTACTCTGTGAGCCATGCTTCCTCCTTCCCTAATCCAAACAGGGAATTTTTCATTTTAGACACAGGAAGAAATGAAACATGGAACGTTTCCCCAAGCTTGCTCTTTTCTTTACTTTTTCTCTATTACACTTTTGTGCTGTCACAAATCTATTCTATTTCTGACTGTATATTTAAAAAGCAGTTTAATTTTTTCAAGTCCAGTTTCGAGTTTTCCAATATAATTGCCTTTGAAGATATTTATTTTATTTCTTTCAAACCATTCTGTCCCGTACATAGCCTGTTCCTTTGGGTCTTGTCTATTCCACCATAATCTCTCCAAGACTGTCATAGGTCTCATTAAAGTATGACTGAATTTTCTATCAGTCAATTGGAGTTGACTAGTAGTTACCCTTTTACATTGTGTTTTTGTGTACTCAACATGCATTTCATTTAATAAGAATATAATGGAGATGATATGTTTATTATGTATGTCTCTCATACACAAAGTTATTTCACAGCCTTTCTTGCTCTATTCCCAGCTTTCTTTTAATGATATCTGGGAAATCATCAGTATATATTTGAGCAAAATGGGACATGGACAGAAAGAAGGGGATGTTCCCCTATTCTTCATTTTGTGTTTTTTTGAGAAATCTCTTAGGCTATGTCACTATGATACCACATGCTAAATCAATTCAGTCGCAAATTCTGTTGAACCAGCCATTTGATGTCATTCAGATAAACAGTCTGCATGACTGATGACATTTTTGCTTGAATTTTAACTGAATTGACTGCAAGCTTTGTCATTGGATAGGAATTAGCCTCTGTCTAAGACAAGTACTACAAGACTGTTCTCATTTTTCAATGGAATTTGTGTACTTCTGTTGAAGTTACAACTAATATTTGGTAGTTGTCATCTCTTACAATGACATAGTTTGTGCAACATGGACACAGGATATGAATGTGTTTATTTAGAAGCTATCCCCAATTAACTATATGCAAGCTTTTCACTTTGAATCTGGAAGAAAGTATTGTCTTCATCAATTTTGCACCCTGCTATTTTGACAGTGATCTACTTTAGCAGGTTAAAAAAAAAAGGCATTTGCCCATAATCTTTAAAAATGCCATAACATCTAGAAAGCACTTCCTTTTAACTCAACTGTCCCATCCTTTAGACTCTTGTTTTTTTCCCCAAAAATAGTATCTTTATGGAGACTTTTGAAGGGGAAGTCATAAGTGTTGGTGACTAGTTGCAGACTGAGCCCTCTTCATCTATCAAACCTCTGGTCTGTGGTTCCATTTTGTTACAAACAAATTCAGCTCTATGATCCCAACATTATTTTACACAAAGTGATGGATATGAGAAAAGGGAAGAAAGTTAAGTCCTTGAAAAATAGAAATTAAGAAGAAAACTAACTGAAACATTTAGAAAAAAATCTTCACTTTCTTTAAAGCGGTCCTCAAAAAAGTATGAAAAAATTTATCGTAAAATAGTAATGACCTCCTTGAAGGGGTAAATCAATCATAAAAGCTCTCTTTTGCCACGATAATTTTCTCATGCTGCTGATGACCATTCTTAGCCTCCAAATTACTAATGTGATTTACTTGAGGTGCTAGTAATCTAGGAAACGCAGCTATTCTATACAACATCTTTAAATTCTATTTTCATAAAAGGACAAATGTTCTTTTCATTAACATTCTACTGTGGATCCTTGTAATGTGGAAAAGCAGTTATGTATTTCAAATTACATCTGCGTCTTCTGAAGTTCAAAATTTCAGCATTACACATATTAGATTACTGGTATAGCAGGATAGTATTTGAAAGTATTTGGAGTATGTCAGTGTAATTCTCCAGTATAAAATTGAAAGGCCAATTGGTGTCACTTATTTTTAAATAATTTGAGCTGCTTATATTCTAATGTGCAATATTTTTAATGCTTCTAAAGTGGTGCCTTGGGAGGATTTTTTTTTATTTGTTTAATCAAATTTCTGAAGCATTTTCCTTTAAAGTCCGTCTTTCCTTTCTCAAGATGGCTTTTTTTTTCTTGACATATTGAACGGCTGATTTTTCTGCAGCTTTGGTGTAGCCAGCATGAGAACTCTGCAATCTA
The DNA here is from genome assembly GCF_902635505.1 of Sarcophilus harrisii. Taxonomy (NCBI): domain Eukaryota; kingdom Metazoa; phylum Chordata; class Mammalia; order Dasyuromorphia; family Dasyuridae; genus Sarcophilus; species Sarcophilus harrisii. Next base: position 255,687,204 of record NC_045430.1, on the reverse strand, counting down.
ATGTTGCTGAGCTGAGGATTTCACTTCATCTTAACTTCTCTCAATTGTCTTACTGTGAAAGATTTCATGGCAAGTTAAGCCACTAAAAGGAAGGAGACCAATTAGGCAGATTCAGTTTATGTTGTATGTAAAGCAGATGCTTAATAAAATTAAGCCAACAATTGAGGCTCTCTTCTACACCACCTAAATTGTCACTAATATATTCCTATGCAGAATTAATGCCTCTGATTGTTCATTCCCCAACACATTGGAGAAGAAAAGGGAACGCTTCGGGATGGCTTGGCACAGCGTGCCTGCCCCGGCCAGCGCGGCTCACGCTTTCCGTTCCATCTCCCGCAGGGCTTGCTCTCCGAAATCCTCCGAAAGGAAGAAGATCCCAAGACCGCCTCGCAGTCCCTGCTGGTTAACCTCCGGGCCATGCAGAACTTCTTGCAGTTGCCAGAAGCTGAAAGGGATCGGATTTACCAGGATGAAAGGGAAAGGAGTCTGAATGCAGCCTCGGCTATGGGTCCAGCTCCTCTGATTAGCACGCCCCCCAGCCGGCCTCCCCAGGTAAAGGAGCCTCCCCGACTCACGCATCTTGTCCTAGCAGGGCTTGCCCCCCCCTAAATTCTCTTCCCTGAGGGCTTGGTCACGTACAACCTGCCTTCCAACAACCAGGACACTTTATGGGGAAATAAAGCCAGAATTTCAATCCTGGCTTTGGTTTTTGCCATTTGGAGACCTTGGACAGATCCTGTCGCCCACAGGAGTGTGGATCGGTTTCTGGCAGTCCCTGAACTTAATCAGGAAAAAAAAAAAATCATTTTTCTTTCTGACCTTTAACTGAAATTGAGCATTTCTTTGCATTGTGAAATTTTCAAAAAACTTTATTCTGAGAAAGGGACAGAGGCTTCATCTGCCTGCCAAAGAGATCCATGACATATAAAGATTAAAATCTGCAAACTAGACTATCTCTAAGAAGCCTTCCACCTTTGAATCCTATGTAGGCTTTTTTTTTTTTTTTTTTTTTTTTTTTTTTTTTTTTTTTTAGGGTGGTTTGCTGTTCTATGCAAAATATAGTCAGTCATCAGCCATTTCTCTTAGCACTTTAAGGGAAGACTTTTTAAATAAAAGAAAAGAATAGTTTAAAAAGTAAATTTTCCCCTCAAGTTCAGGTCCAGAGTTTTGTGATTTGTAGTAAGAAAAAAATAATTCTATTTGTATTTATGCTTTCCAATATAAACTGCAGCTGGTGCCAATTACAAATCATCTCATTTGTAATCTTTCATAATTAAGTTTTATACAGTCCTTGAAAGCTGCTTTAAAAGGGGGTCCATAAAGAATTTTGTCCATTTTCCCAGAAATAGGTATATTTTATATTTCACTATAAGTTTTTCACCCAAGGGAAAAAAAAAGAGGAATTTTCAATTCTTTCTGTTCATGTGTCCATATTAAAATAAACAAACAAAAAAACTTATGGACTTAGCTTCTAGTCTGAGACCTTTCAATAGACTTTCATTGCTAGACATGATTAGCATATGGAGTGACTATACTGTAATGAAAGTGATTGGGGTTTGTTGTGTGTGTATTTTTAAAACAAGCTTACTATAACGTATGCATCTAAATGAGTGTTCTTGTCTTCAAAGTAGTCACCTTGGTTGGATATACACTTATTCTAATGAAGGTAAAATTGGGAAGTAATAAGAAGAAATTTTTTAGGAAAGAAGTTAGTACTATAATATAGTAAAAGAAAAGCCTTCTTTTTATGGACTGTGCTAATCAGTGGTCTGTTGTTCTTAGGCTTATTCCTAATTGAGTTGGAATGTAAATATTCACCAGAAAATGTTTTACAAGGTAAAGTGACTATTCATCCCAAACTGTACTCTGTATAAGATTACCCTGAAATATTATATGCAAGAAGACTCTTAATGCAGTATAACCAAACAGCACCATAAAGTGTAAATGCACTGAGTTAGCATCATTGAACTGACCATCCTTTTCTAGCATAGATTCTATACAATTCTATACTCTGTATATTGTCATTTCATACAAAACATCTCAGTAACACAAACCTAGCTTTGCCTGTATTCCTTTTGTAAGAGTGACTTCCTTTAAGGCTCAGCTCAAGGTCACATCCTACACGAATCCTAAACTGTTGGACCAAGTGTCAATTCCTCCCAACTCTTGGGAAGAGATGGTTTTTAAACTTATGTGCAATCTCATCTTGTGTCTCTCCAATGGTGAAAAAGCTGCTTAAAGCTGAGGGCCATTGAGTTCTTGTCTAAACAACCTCAGAGCTGGGCTCACACTGCCTGACTAAAGAAAAGATGCTTAGTAAATACACAGCCGTACCTTGTCCCACATGTATCTATTAGGTAGAGTTAACTCTTCTGAATCTTGTTGATTATTATTAACCTAAGCTCTGACATTGATAATTCATCATTAAAATAGCTACTGCAGTGGTTTTTTTGGCACATTGCTTAAGCTACAATCCTCATAGTTCTCCATGGTCCTTCAAAGCAATAACTTGGATTTGATCATCATGCTTTCATCATGTGGATTGCCTTTACTTAAGTATAGCTTTTTAATCTTCTGTGTCCTAATATGAATTAAAACCATAAGTCCCCTCCAGCAAGATGCATTTGCCATACTACTGCAAAGTCTCATCAGTGCATGTAGTTTGTATATAACCAAGTTATTCATATTGTAAATTACTAAGGGATAGTACTCTTTTATTTACAAGCTTTTGTTCTTTTATAAATTGGGAAAGCCAGCAGAGATAACTTATTTTGTTCTGAATTATTTATATGCCCTATCTATGTTTCCTAAATTAATCAGTTAATCAGGTTACTCTAAGCTATGTAGACCTGGCCAATAATGCAAATACTGAGTCAATACAATGTATAAGTAGTACAGAATTACATAGGAAAGTTAATTTAAAATTAAAATGGTTTGTCAAAGCCAAATAGTTACCTATCCAATAGAACCATAAGAAGATTCTGGCGTTATATGTATCACTTTGTCTTTTCTATAACATCATTCCTTAAATTGGCTTCCTACTTCATTTAAGATTCCTTTAATGCAGCAAAAATAAAATTTCCTAACTTCAAAAAAATATATAGCTTACCAGGAAAAACAACACACACAACATAAGAAAATGTGAAATATTTCCAAAGGAAGTACAAGTCAACTTTAGGGAAGAGGAGACAATATGGGGCAAATCAGGAATAGCCTTCTGTAGGAGGTGGCACTTGGATTTGGAAGGAAACTCATGATTCTAGAGCAGAGGTCAGGGAGGAGGAAGCAAGCTGGCCTATATGGCAATCTGTGCCATTTTGGGGAGATGGAGTTTTATGTGTGAGGAATTGCAAGCATGTGATCCAGTAGGCCAGAATCTAGAATGTGTAAAGGGAACAAAAATAGAAGTCTAAAAAGGTAGATTAGAGCCGGAGGATGAAGATTTTTCAAAGCCCTGAGGGTAGTCTGCTTTTTGTTTTTGTTTTGTTTTTTTATCACACAGAAAATAGGGTACTTTTGGAGAAGGAGAATGACTTGGGTCCTGTGCATTAAGCACCTCACTTTTGTACTTGTGTAGATGATGGATTGGAAAAGGAGACAAACCTATTCCTTCATAGAGTTTACTATCCCAAATACTATCAGTAAAATATTATATGACAAATACCTTATGGAGGTGGTGAATAAATCACTTTGTGACGTCAGGGAAGAAGAGTGTTGCTGATTTTCATGTTGATTTTCGTTTTTAAAGTGAGCATAAATCGAGCAGATGAAGAAAAGATAGGGTCAGCATTAAATAAAAAAGGATTCCTTTAAGCGGAAACCTAAAAGCAGACAAGTACTGGGCATGTTTGGGAAAGAAAGTCAACTAGTTGGGCTACCCCGCAGAGTATTTGGAAGGGAATGGCATCTGTCAAATGCCTACTACTTGCCAGGCAGTGGCTAACTTTATAAATATTATGTCATTTGATTTTCATAATAACCATGGAGAGAGGGTACTATTACTATTCACATTTTATACTTAGAAAAACTGAGGTAGAGAGGTTAATTGATTTGCCCAACATCTTACACACCTAGTAAGTAGTAATAAGTAAGTGTTAAGTAAAAAACTGGATTTGAACTTGGCTCTTCTCAACTGCAGGGCAAATGTTGTATTTACTGTGCTCTTATAGAGGAAAGCAAAAAATATATATAGTTTAAGAAATACTTAGCAAGTGCCTATTAAGTGGAACAATGTGGGAGACCATTATATGGCAGATAAAGACATTTGAACTGTAACTTTTTGAAAGAAAAGATTGTCTTTTGCCTATTTTTGTTTACCCAGTGCTTAGCACTGTGCCTGACACTTAGTAGACGCTTAATAAATGTTTGCTGACTACCTTAGTAGGTGATAGGGGCCACTGAGGTGTGTACCATGGAGCATCATAATACAGCCATGCATAAGAAAGATTAATCTAACAGTGATATGAAGGGTAAATTAGAGGTTCAAGGGAATGGAGGTAGGAAGACCTATTTAAAACCTTCAGTAGGTTGGTACCAGTGGGAACAGAAAAAAAGTAGATGAATGTAAAAGATGTTAATCAAAGGTAGAAGGGACAGGAATTGGTAGCAGCTGGGATATAAAGAAAGGAAAAAAATTAAAGATTATTAAATACTAATGTTTCCAACCTGGAAGCCACTTAGCACAACTTAATGTTAGATAATATTAAAGGTTAACTATTTTGTCTTGAGTGGATTTAATTCAATACTTTAATTTAAAGCTTCTTTTGATTTTTTTTTTAGTTAAGTGGCATTGAAACATGTGTTTTATATTTTTAAAGGCATACCCTAGAGTAGTGTAGGAGTAATACTATTAGCAGCAGTTGAAATATAGCAACTTTTAAAAATTAGTAATAATAAGCCACACATGAAGTTTTAATGTGTTTATGGTACATCATCAGTAAAAAGCCTGTGAACCAAAAACATAGCAATTATAGTTGGTTTACAAACAAAAGTACCGTGCACCTGATCAGTGTAGTTCTAATCAAAACAAAGGAACAAAATCAAGAAAAAAAAAGATATACAGATACTCTGAGAGACATAGACCAGCTTCAGGTCATTCTCTATGCATTCATCACAGTTGAGAAATCTTGATGTGTCTCTTATCAAGTCGTATCCTAAATACAATCTCCAAAGCGTATCGTTGTATTGATACCTATTTGGGTCCTGGGGATGAGAATAAATTAAACCCAGTTTAATGTGAATGAACCCAGGGCAATCTAAGTTGAGAAGCGAATTAGACTAGACCAGTGGGAAGAATGTGATAAATTGAACTACTTGGTTCACTCACTTCTCTCCTGGTAGTTCCAAAGGATGTGTTGTGGCTCAGTGGATGAATCATTAACCTTGGGATCAGGAAGACTAAAATTTAAATCTTCCTCATTGACTGGCTGCATGACCAGCCAGCTTGCTTAATCACTCACTTTCTTCATATGTAAAATGAAGACAATACTCAAATACATAAAATGCTTATCACCCCCCCCCCCTTTTTTTTTTTTTTTTTTTTGGCATCTTCTGAACTCTTTCACCCTAACTCTATCCCAGGGGCAAATGAAAAGATTTAATACAGCATATTCTCTAATATAACAAAATAGCCATCACTCTCTCCAAATTAGAAAAAGCTAAGATGAATGAAAAGGTGACTTCTTATGTTATGGCTGATAAAAGATCAGCTTGCCATAGGAAATGGAGAAAATAAGTTAGAATCTCTGTATTTCCATAATATTCAATGGGATGAGATTGGGATAGAAACTAATTAATTGACCATCCCTTATGGTTGGGCAGTTATGGCTCACCCCCTCATTGCCAACTTTACTTTTCCTCTATTAAGACAACTCTTTTGAAGGATTTCATCTGGGTTATATTAAAACATTTGTTTCTCACCAAAAATCACAAAGGAGTAGTAAAAAAACAAACAAACTCATTTTAGAATGGGAAAATGAGACTATCTTCTTTTCAGTGAAAGATGGAAATTTATGTTATTGTGAATACATTGAGAGTGTGTGTGGCTTTCATGGAAAAAAAAACTCCTGAGATGATACAGTAAATTCAAATCACTTTTAAACTCTATGAGGCTCAGTTTCCTTATCTGTAAAGTGAGATTCAACTAGATGCCTCAAGGATGCCTCCTAGCTTTAAAATGCTGATGCTTAATAAATATTTGCTGAGCTGGATTAGATCAGAGCTGAGATTATCAAGGTCATTGGGTCACTTTTTGAGTGTGCACCTAAGAGGCATTTAAGCTTGTCCTAAATTCAAAAATTTAGGGACAGTTCTGCCTCCTCAGATCAATTTAATAACTTCCAATTCCTATGAGCCTATGAAACAATATGAACTAAGCAACCAGTCAATGAAGACTTTGGGGGATTTAAAAGGTTACTTTCTGGATCAAATTTAGGCTATATTTTAGTAATGCCATTTTTCATCATTATCTGAAAGTCACAGGATCTTGCACTTAAAATATTTGAATTGAATTAAAAATAATTTTCTCTACTCCAGGCCAATTTTAAAAAATAACTTCTTGATACTTTTCTGGGGAAACCATCTTATATCCTTTCCTCTCACCATGGAACCATAGGTGGCACATTGGATACAGTGAGTGCATGACTTAGAGAAAAGAAGCCCTAAGTTCACATTTGGCCTCAGACACTTCTTAGTTGTGTGATCCTGAATAAGTTACTTAACTTTTTTCTGTCTCAGTTTTCTCATATATAAAATGGAAATAATAATAATAGTATCTGTCTCCCAAGGCTGTTGTGAAGATAAGATGATAAGTTCTTTGCAAGCCTTAACGCACTACATAAAAGCTAGTCATCCCATTCTTCCTTATAAAGCAAGTATGTGGCAGTTTATACAAAATTGGACATTTATAGTCCATGTCCTGCTCCCTTTCCACATCTCTGTTAAGAAGAATAGTCTTGAATCAGTTTTAGGATACAAATCTCTATAATCAAACAGTTTTGATTCATTCTTTGATTGGAGTTTGAGAAAAAAAAAATTTTTTTCTCTAAAAAAATGGATTTATTTTTGGAGAAAATTATTAGAAACTTTTAAAATCTCTTTTTAAAGCATATGTTTATTCATCTTAAGTATTGATTATGTGCATTATGTATTTTGAAAGAGCAGTGCTTTAAGAAATATTTTGATTATGTATAAACACGTGAAAAATCTTCTTCAATATAAAGTTTGTAGAAGTATCCTTCCGACTTCTTCTACCCTAACCTGCTCTTTTGCAGAATCCATTGTCCCAGTGATCCTGATGCAAGGAAGATTGTTTAGAATCATCTCATTTTAAAATGGTTACATTAATACCTAAGACTCAATGGCATTAGATCTATATCATGGGTCATGTTATAGGGACCTTCCAAATGACTAATAGCATTCAAAAAAAACTTTTGAGTTTCTTTTTTAGAAGTTAGAAAATAAATATGCAAATTTTATAATAAATTAATCTTATTAATAGATAAAAGATTCTCAACACACACAAATCAATATTTTAAATGTATTAATAATATAAAGTCATTTCTTGTAACAGTGAGTATTTTTCAGACACAAATTAAAAACACTTCAAAATTAAATCTTGCATTTTTAAGCAATATTGCTAAGTTAACTCATATATTTTTAGTTTTCTTTCTTACAATCACATGTATAAAATTGACGGTTGAATTATCCAGACTATGTTGTGAAGACATGGATCAGAATAGTTTCTCCAAATTTACTCCAATTTGTCCTCATGAAAACTTTTCTATATAAAAGTCCCCCAGAATCTTGCAAAAGCATAAACTTTTACATACATCCTATGCTGAACACTTGGCAGGTAGGGGTAAGTGGGGAGCACAGTAGATATATCAGATCTGAAATCAGAAAGATCTGAGTTCAAATTTGACCTTAGGCACTAGCTATGTGATCCTGGTCAAGTCACTTACCCCTCCCTGTTTGCCTTAGATTCCTTGTCTTTAAAATGAACTAGAGAAAGAAATGACAAACCATTCCAGTATCTGCAAAAAACCCACAAATGAGGTCACAGAGAATTGGGCGTGTCTGAAACAAGTGAACCACAGAATAGTGGATACAGATTATGGGAAATGCTCAAATTCATATCATCTAACAGAATCTTGTGCCTTCCATATACCATAAATGATCAGGAACTGATTTTTGAAACTGAAATTTTTGCCTTAATGATAAATGATGATGAATACACCGAATGGTCTCACCCATGGCCACAGGGGAGAGGAGCTAACAAACACTCCCAACATAAATCTAAGAGAACTTCTGGGCACCCCTGTACTCTTGAAGTATGTAACAAATCCCGCCTTGATGAAAGCTATTCTGAAAGCAACTGCATTTATCATACTGTTTGTGCTGTTTGCTGAGTAGAGCTGAAAAGGAGTTTGTTTTGCCTGGAATGAGCTACTTTATGCATTTTAATTTAGGGCATAATATTAAAAGCTAAACCTGGATTAAAAAAGGGTGTGGGTTTGTTGTTGTTGTTGTTGTTGTTCTAAGCTAAAAGAGTATTTAGTAGAGCGTGTGAGATAAAAAAAAAATTTATTTCAGTTTTTCCCTGGGGAAAAAGATGTGAGCTTCCCTGGTTGTGGAAACCTGCTCAACTTGGTTACCCCTTAAGCAATAGCATGTGCCTTGTTTCAAAAAACTGTGTTTCTGTAACTTCTCCTAACCATAATCAATCTTCTGCGATATGTATCTGAGCAGATAAGTTGGGATAGATAAGTTTTTCTAAATATTTTTTAAATGACTAAGGAAGGTTTACTGTTCTTGCCTTTGTAAACACTGCAGTGCTTTTACGTTCTTTGTTTTCAGAAAGAAAAAAAAAACCCTGGAAAAGTAGCTTGGCGAGATCTTGGTTTCCACCCGAAAATAGCCTCAGCTGTGATATATGATGATATTAGGCTTTTGAGTGGATTATTTATATGATTTTATAAGTTGTGCTTTTTTAGTTAAAGTTGTGATCTTTCAAGAGAAATTGTGCTGGACAGAACCCAGAAAACAAATGGGAGGACTGAAAGAGATGAACGAAGTCCCAATGCCATATGTTAAATTCTAGAGCAAGCATGTGCATTTTGCAAAGGAGTTAAGAGTTGTTTTTGAGAAGTACCCAGAGATATGTTTTTAGTTTACACTTTACATTTTGTTAAGTAGATTGCTCTAACTGCACTCTTTGCCTCCAATGTTTTTTGGAATATATATATCCCCAGTAGAATTTCTGTAACAAAGGATTTTTAATATAATGTTAAAATTATTTTTCTTTATCCCTCAAGCAGTGAAGGGGATGGAGGAACAGTGATTGAAAGCATTACTATGGCATAAACAAATGTATTCTCTTATCTCAAAGCCAGACCATCTCATAGATAAATTAAAATCTTAAACAACAATGGTGTGGACACTTTCTGGAAATATGTTAGCTCTTTGAGGACCCTACAATCCCATATTACTTCACTAGGACTTTTTAATCTCACTATACCTATGATAGGCTCATTAGATAGTTAGGATCTTTGGTTCCAAAGCTAGAAAGGATCTCCCTCAAGGAATTTTCTGTTCTAGCTCCTGTTCTTGAGAGCCTGACAAAAACATTTCAAAGGTGAGGCTACTGAAGGTCAGAAGGGTTGAGTTTCCCAAAGTCACTCAACTGCTAATGGTGAGGGGAAGCTATTGTCCAAGGTGATGCCTTATTTCCTTCATAGGACATTTGTTTCTCTTCTGTTTTATCAGCAGCTTCTCTATTTTCAAAAAGAAATTTGAAAATTCAACCAGTATGATTGCCTCACAGTTCAAGAGCAATTTTATAAAATTAGGAACATAAATTTTTGAAGCACATGTTTTTAAAAAGTTTAGTATTTATAGGAGAAAAAAAAATTTCCCTTGTTTAGAACCACCCTTATGCCCAGGATTTTGTGGGATATGGAAATGAGTCTTTTTACATTTGACGAATAGTGTAATGTTATAAGGGGAAAATGTAGCTTTTGAAATTCAGATGTCGTTAGTTCATTCTAAAATTAAGTTGATTTTTTCATATTTCTGCTATATATTAATAATTGATATTTTAAAGTTACTAATAGAAAGGTCCAAGATTCTGTACAGTCCTCTACAAAATTAAGTCCCTAAGGAAATCTTGTAGTTGGAAAAGTACATTACATATTTGTGATAAGATATTCCTTCTAAACCAGATAATGTTTAATTTCACAGTGAAGAAAATATTTCTGTGTAGATTTTGTGAAGGTTCTCAAGTTAATTAATATTACCCTACATTTTAAAAATGTAAATGTAGCAGAACATATACTTATTTGAACTTTTAAACAAAAGCCAACAGTAACATCAGTAAGCTTTTAAGTTGAGTTTGGCTTTTGCCCAAGATCTATGACACTGCCTGAAATTATCAATTTGGCATTTTCATATCCATTGATACACTTCAGTGCTGATGTTTCACTTCAAGGTCACATATTGTAAAAAAATCTTATTGAACCATTGTGCATTTTGAGTAATGTACAATAATGTTCTTTTTAGATAGAGGGAAATAGTCCTTGATAGTGTGGGGACACAAGTCAAAAGGAAAAACTATATACATGGTTGCCAGAAAAAGATGGAATAATTACAGAACAGCTTGGACATACACATGTAAAGTAGAACAAGCCTTTATGATAATTAGGAAAGGCACTATACCTGTTTCATGGATGGATAGAAGATTTAAATATGCAGTACTGTAAATTGCTTTGTTATGGAAGATTTTAAAAATGAAACAGATAAGAGGAAAAAGCGTAAAAGCAAAGTCTAATATTTAAAAGGCTACGAATATGTAATACCTATCAGTGATATAATTATCTGTATTAGGCATTGGGCACCAATGAAGAAATCTCACTCTACATTAGGATTTTAATTGTTTTTTTTTTAGGTTAGAATTGCAGTTTAAGATAATTGGGGAATAATTCTTTTAGGGTTTTCAAGTCTTTGGAGCTATTGTCTGTTTTCCAGAAAACTCACTTTATGACACTGTAATTCCTAGTTGTAAGTTGGCAGCGACTCTCCTATTACAAATGCAGTCACCTGTGACAATATGACTTCCTTAGCTCAGGAAGCTTGATCTCTGGGCAGGACATAATGGTAGATGACCGAATTGTAGAAAAGTCTGTTGTAAAAGTACAACAACCTCCAGTTTGGAAACAGTGCTTGTAAATCTTCTGAACAATGCAGTATCCCTGGTCCCTGCCAAAGAATGACTGTCATATTTAAAATGTGTCATAGGTAAAAACAGCGACAATTGCTACGGAGCGGAATGGGAAGCCAGAGAACAATGCCATGAACATTAATGCTTCCATTTATGATGAGATTCAGCAGGAAATGAAGCGAGCAAAGGTGTCCCAAGCACTCTTTGCAAAGGTTGCGGCAACCAAAAGCCAGGTAAGAACCTGACTGGAAACCAGGAATCAACAAGTTGGGGTTGGGTAATGATGCCAGTAGGATTACCAGTGTATCATCACCTCTTTTCTCTATGCACTTGAGTCATGACTTGGGTCCACAGTGTACTTTAGTGGAGAGCATAATTTCTTATGGGACATTGATTGATATCACTACATCTTTATTTAGTGTCTGGGTGTAAGGAATGCAATATTGAAAATTTGCCCAATGCTTGTTTAGTATAATAGAGGGAGTTAGAATGTGTGGCCAGGTGCACTCAATATTAGGTAGAGTGCGTTAGGGGTCAATGATACCTTCTTTTAAGATGGGAATAAGGAAGGCTTTGGAAGAATTACATCTGACCTGTTTCTTCAATGAAAAGAGAGGTTTCGGCAGGAGAAAACTTGGCTGGATTGTGTGGCCCAAGATGAACAAACAGAGGAAGAAAAGAGCAGGGCAAAATGAAGAATAACTAGTGGGTCTAATTTGGCTGGAACACGGTTGTTGTGGTTGTGGTTGTGGTTGTTGTTTGTCCTTCGTTCTTGAAGAGGACCATGATATCAGGGAGAGCTGGGTGCCATAGTGTAGGAAAGACAGCAAATCATGTAAAACCTAGTTGTAGCTTGGCAGTCAGATTGTGAAGGACCTTCAGTGTTTCCTTAAGGAGCTTGCAGTTTCCTTAATCAGAAAAAAGGATCCACTGAAAACATTGGAGTGGGACTTGAATGTTTGAAAGATCAATTTGGTGGTTTTGTGAATTTTGTGATTAGGGTTAAAGGAAATAGAATTAAGAGAAGTTGGCCACTGATTGTATGTGAAAGGAAGAAGAGGAAAGAGTCCAAGATGGCTTAGCAGTCTAAGAATGAATAGGAAATGGTGGTTCTCTCAGCAGAATAGGGGATGTCCAGAATATGGGCAGTCTTTGGCAGGGGAAATATTTAATTCTGGAAATGCAGAGATTAGTTGGTAGTGGGAAATCCAGGTTGCAGATGGAAATATAGCACTATAGCTGGATTAAATGTTAAAATATGGAAATAAAGATTTTGAAAAAAAAAAAGAAAAAAAATAAAATAAAAAAAAAGGAAATAAAGATTTAGGACATCACCTGCATAGAGACAGTCACTGCAGAGTGGGTGAGATCTCCAGGGCAAAGAGTATAGAGGAAAAAGAAGGCTGAGAATAGACTAGGGACAGGATAGTGGAAATAAAATAGGGGGAGGTATAGTGTGGACAGTCTGAAAACAATCAAACAAACACATATTTATTAAACACTTACTTGGTTCTGGGAACTCTGCTAGGGGACACAGAGACAAAAATGAAATAGTCCTTTTCCTTAAGGAGCTTCCATTCTAATGGAGGAGACGGCAGGTGGGTATGGGTGTGTATATCACCCACACACACACACATACACACATTTTACATATAATACATATTTTTATACATACATGAATATATATTATAGATACATATATAATTAATACAAAGTAGTTTAGGGAAATAACATTCACACTTACAAATTCTATTTGGTTATGATGAATAAAACATTTTAAAAATTCCCTGCTAGATTCTCTTTACAAGTTTAGAACTGGAAATTTCCTGTTTTGTCAAGGAGAGGTATATTGGGGGGAAGGAAAGCTCTGAATTACTTAAATATTACTGTTTAAATATTCTAACTACCTTGGTTTCCCTCATAGAAATATTTAAAATAATAATTCTGATTCTCTTCTTCTAAGTATAACTTCTTGCTCACTGCTCCTGTTATAAGGAAAGCTGAATTCTTTAACTTCCAAATAAAAATTTCACATATATTGACATTTTGTACATTTTCCTTTTACATAGAAATCTTCCAAATAGTATAGATGTAGAAATATTTTAATTGTGATACAAGATATATTATAAACTTGTGATAATTGAGATCTGAATGTTTGCAGAAAACATTGCAGTCTATACATTTCATGAAAAATAGCAAGTAAAAAGATGTTGGTTCTTAGTAGTATTGCTATGAATTCTTCACATTATTTTCATCACAAGTTGAGCAAAGTCAAATCATAGGTTCATATGCTGACAAAACAATTAAGAGAGGATCTGAAAGGCCGAGCAGAATACAGAATTATTTTTCTCTTTTCAACAAAAACATTGAAAAACATTTCTATGAAAGATGTTATGTTCATTCTGGACTGTAATGTCGGGTTTTAAGAATTGCACACTTAAAGCCTGATCCAATTCAGTGGGAATCTTTGTACAAGGCTCTGTCCTGGGTTCTGGAGCCTCAAAGATGACAAGTTGCTGAGCTACTGCACCTCAGTCAGCTTGTCAAGTAGCATAGGAAAGAGACCTGTATGCAAATAACATTCCCTAAAGTTTGAAAACTGTTGTCCTTGATGGCCCTCCCAATTGCTTTTATTGAGAATCTTTTCGTTGTCCGTTTTTGGTAAAATAGACAATCGTACATTTGGTCTGGGATGTTTCGATAATCATTTTTAACATTTAAAAAATTTTACACTTGCAGCATCACTAGTGGAACTTCATATAAGCTGCAGTTTAGGAATAGGTTGCTCTTTTTTAAGTTATAGGCTGTAAGGAATACTTAAGGGATATTTTGGAAATGTTATATAAAAATGATTAAACTCAAGCTGTGGACTGTAAAAATTATAGCTTTATAGGCCACATGCCTGCCTACCCTTCAATCACTGTCAAAGTGATAATTTCTACAATAATATGTTTCTTTTATTGTGGGATTCTAAACATCAAGTGCTGTTTAAACATTAAACTGAATTGTTTATGTTAGTGCTGTACTCAGCGTGTCATACATCAGGCCACTGTAATCTCTCATGGAATGTAAAATTCTGTCATGAATCATGGCTTGTATATCGGAAATTACTGTAATTTTGATTGGAAATTACAGGGCTCTTGAAATGTTTCTAATTATGATAGAATGTTAGAGCAGCTTCAAACCTGTGTGCTTCTTCAGATGTCTTTATTTACATGGCAAGACTGTACATTAACGACAAATGTCCTGTTCTCACTTTAGCCCCTTGTCTACCCTGCCAGCATTTTCAGTTTGGATATGTCATTACAGAATGAGGAGGAGCTCCCATTCAAATATATTTTGACATTTCCTCTCTTGTTGACATGCCATCTTTGGGGTTTAACCTGTATCCTCAAAAATCAGCTAAAAGGCCTTCTTTCTCAGAGGGCAAATGTATCTCCCAAAGCATTACAAACAAGGAAGCTATTATCTTTAAAAAAAATGTTAATTAAATTATGAAATTTAACCTTGATAAAAATAGTTCCTTTCTGTCTTAAAAAATATTGAGATCTCCCAATTCTTTATAACTCTGTATCCTGTCAGGGTTGACTTGAGTGATCCCACAGTTCCTTTCATCTCTATATTGTGTCTTGTGGTTGAGCTCTCAGCTGCTCTCCCATTCTCTTTATTATTTGTAAGTTAGTCTTCTCTTCCTCAGCACCTAGAATGTCCCTATTGTAGTCACATGAGGGATATTCCTGGACTTCTTAAACACCCTAATTTTTTAATGTCTGTGCTGAGGGCTGAATATTTTCTGCAGTGTGGAAGAAGAGGTCAGCTTTCAAGTACTCTGCCCAACTGATTTCCTTATCAGGTTGAGGTAAAATTTCATTGGTCCAAATGACTTCACAAAGTATAAATAGGGAATAAAATGACCATCAATTTGGATTACCCATGTTGAATGATACACAAGATGCTTCCATCACCATTCCCTCCACCAGTTGTCTTTTTCTCTCTTACTCTTCTGAAACTGTCTTTTCTTTCTCTTCTTTGTGACATTCTAAATAACCAAAGTTACTGTAAAAAATTAAAGTCTGCCAACACAGGGAGAGTAGCAATGCAGGAGAAGAATAAAAATATGGTTATTTACTCAAGTTTTAACATGTTGAAGATGCATATGAGGGAAAAAATACCTACAGAGCATTCTAGACTTGCCCATGGTCAGCAGTTTCAATGCTAAGAAAAAAAAAAAAATACAAAACTTAATTTGGAAAAGACAGATGGTTTTTCATGGGTTAGAACTATAAGAGTATACTAGATTTGGGCCAATTTGTGAGGAGAGGAATAGATATGAAAGTGAAGTGAAGGGGGATTTACTTCCTTTTATTCTGTTCTCTTGCATCTGACTCCAATGACTGAGGATTGGTCTCAGTGTCTTCATCTTTTGAGTTAATCATTTAAATTTCATGTATCCCTCAATAGCTAGAAAGGAGCAATATGAGTCCTCTAACCGTGTTATAGGTAAAGAGAAATTAATTACATTGGACTGCTCAAGAAAAGACATAGAGAAACAGTGAAGGAGGTGGTCTTTCCTTTCCAGCTATTAATCCAGCCCCTTAAGTCCTTCTAGAATTGATGTTTAGGGGCCAATTCTTTTTAAGTGGATATGGAAGAGGAAAAGTAATAGAGAAGGATGACTTGCTCATTTGTATGTTATCAAAAAGCCTTTTGTTCCTGCTAAAATTCAAATTTTCTAGAATTTTAGAAAACTTTGGCAGATACATTAAACTGTACTGGCACAATTTTTAAATACCTACTAAATTTCAAGAATATAATTTGTACTTCGACAAATCATAAATATGCTTATAGTCTTTGCCCAAATGTATCTAGAGTTGAAAAGCACTTCAGACATTCTCTAATCTAACCCATCTTACTTTGCAAATGAGGAAACTGAGACCCAGAAAAGCTAATCATTTGCCCAGTGTCCCACAAAATTACATAGGAATACATTTAGAACGATTTATTATTATAGCTTTACTCTATTATTGTATCTCCTTGATGGAAATGAATGGGATTTGATTTAATAGAAATGCCTGAGTAAATATAGAGTAAGGTTAGTTTTTGCACTTATTTTGGAAATGTAAGTTACCTAGGTTTAAGTAAAAAAAAATTAAATCCAAACATATTTTGATTAACTACAATTTTTTATACTCTGAATATTAAAATTAGCAGCAGTTTTTTCCAATTAAATCATATTGGGATTCTGTCAAACATTTAGTAAGATAACACATTCAAATAATTATGAAAGCAGAATCCCCTAATTTTACTGTTTAAAAAAAATAGTTGATTTGGGTAATAACCATTAAGGTATCATGGTTCAGTTACCATTCATTGGTTACAGTGTTTTCATATGGGAGCCAGAAATGGAATTTTTTCTTGATGGTGGCAGATGTTGAAATCTAATTTTATTCCACAGCAAACCCCTCGAGAGCTCTGAGACTTAAGGTGTATGTCCAGCATGAGCACATTAGTAGTACTATAGGAGGTGCTTTGTATGTTGAAGTGTTACATTGATTTTAATGTTTGAAAAGGTGGGGCTTACCCATTCTGTAGCGTGGTTATGAGGCAAAGGGTTCCTGCAGCCTAGAGTTGCGTTGACAGAAGTGTTCTGCAAATTGTCATCATGTATAGACTCGTTTGACGTAAGTTCTTTTTAGACAAAGGATCTTAATTATGAAAAACTTAATCTGACATGCTTTCTGCATCATCTTTCCTTGTTTTTACTTTTGGTCCTATATCATTGTAAAAGTTAAACATTGGTACCTATAATATTCTTATATTAATATAGCTGAGAATTCTTACCTTCATGAGAAACGGCTCCACCAAGAGAGAAGAACAGATATTTTTAAGTCACTAGCTTTCCTTTTAAATACTTTTTAAATGGTTTAGCAGCTTGGATTCAGGGCCTTGGGGTAGTAGAAGGTAGGGCTAAGGAGCTCTCACATTTCTCATGATCATAGATGATAAAAATCACTCTGACCTTTAATTTGAGTATAGGAATTCTGATATGGTAATCAGGATGTCTTAAATATAAGTGCCATATGGTATGTCACAAATCAATGGGACTAGAAATAATTTGGAGGGCTGAATATCTGTATCTTATACTGCTGCAAAGCTTAAAATAGCAATTAAAAAAAACCTTTACCAAGCTTTGGAGCTTGCTAAGTAGTACATAGAGATAAAATAAATGGCATAAGTGACATTTTAGCCACAAAATTAATAAGAGATGTCCTTTATTTTGTTGGAATTAAATTTCATTTTTGTAGAAACTCCAGAATGCATCTGGCTCATTGCTGAATATTCATGCTAATTTTGAAATGCTCATTTCACAAAAATGGTTTTTTGACAAGATTTCACCTGTATTTTAAGGTATACCCACATGGATTCATGATTTGATTCATGGTTTCTAATACTTGTAGCATTAAGAGGTATCTCCAGCAGGAGGGTTTAGGGACAGATACCCCAATCTGTTCCTCTGGCACTTGACTTCAATCCAGTCTCTCAATCACTCTCAGGACAGTGATCTCCCTAGGATACAGAGTCCCCAGGAACGTGGGGTGGGGAGCTGGGACAGGGGAGAGAGATAGACAGACAGAGACAGAGAAGAAAAGGAAGAGATAGAGGAAGAGGGAGGAGGGGAAAGGGAAAGCAAAAGAGAGAAGGAAAAAGGAGTGAGGAGAGGAAGAGAAAGGGAGAAGAGAGGGAGATGCATACAATAGGAGTAAGTGGAGAGAAGAAAGGGAAAAGGAAGAGGGGGGAGAGGGAGAGAGAAGAAAGGAGGGGAAGAAGAAAAAGCAAGAGAGAGAAGGGGAAGAGGAAGAAAGAGAGGAAAAAAGGGGAAGGAGAGGAAATGGAAGAGAAAAAGGGAAAGAGGAGGGAGGAGAGGAAGACTTGGACCAATTTGCTTCTGGGAAGAGCTGTAAGGTGTCATGGGAGAAGGAAAAGAAATCAGGCCAATTGAGTAGCTCCACCATAAAGACTGTACTGGTCCTTCTAGTTGTCTCATAATAGGTCTGCATTTCTGCCCCTTTTATCTCTGAATGAACATAACTAATCAGAGATTCCTCACTCATAAACAACCTAAATGGATTCTTCATGAATAGGCAGTTGCCCTATTTACAGTTAAAACTCATTGGCAATACTAAGGCAAATACTTAAAAATCAAAACATATAGTTTAGATCCATTTTTGAGAGACAAATGTTGTTAAGACATTTTCAGTCACGTCTGTTTCTTTGTGATCCCAGTTGGCATTTTCTCGGCAGAGATACTGAAGTGGTTTGTCATTTCCTTCTCCAGCTCATTTTATAGATGAGGAAAACTGAGACAGATAGGTTAAATGATTTGTCCAGAATCATACATTTAATTAGTGGCTGAGCCTGAATTTGAACTCAGGAAGAGGAGTGTTTCTGACTCCAAGCCTGGCACTCTTTGCACTGTGCCACTTAGCTGATCCATTTAGAGATCAGTATGTCATATTTTCCGGTACACTAATTGACCTTTGTCCTATCAGTTGAATGAAGAAAAAGGTCAACTGAAATTATTGGCTCGATTAATGTTATTATGCAGAGATGGTTTAGGTGGGACATAAGATCTAATAAGCATCATTGCATCCAGAAACTGATTTATTTTTGCATCCCCAGTGACTAGCACAGTATTCATTATATCATAGGCAGTTACCATTTGCTTATTGTTTGGCTATTCAGGGCAGGTAAATTTGTTGGGTTTCAATTTGTTCATTTTTGTAGATTAAAAGTTCAAAAAGTAAACATAAAAATAATAACAGCATTTATGTAGGTTTGCAGAGCACTTAATGCTCAGCACCTTCTAAAGTCTGTATTCTTGTTGTCTCCATTTGACAGATGATAAAACTGAGGCTGAGAAAAGAGATTAAGTGATTTGCTCAGGGTCGTGCAGCTAGTAAAAGTCTGAGATAAGATTTGATTTTTTTTTATTTCAAAGTCAATACTGTAGCTAGTCTTCCACCCAGCTCTCTGTAATTAGTGATAAACTCAAAGTTCAATAAACACAAGTTTATAAAATGGAGGATTTCCATTTTTGGAGGAAAAAATATGGAGATTATAGTATTCATACACACCCTATGACAAAAAAAAAAAAAAAAAAAAACAAAACTACACATATTCTGGCAAAGGTTGGTTTGTGCCTGTGAATTTTTGGCTGCCTCATGGCTATTTCTGAATAAACTGCAATTTCTGGTTGGTCTAAATTTAAAATTAGTTAATGAGAAATAACTCTGAAATGGTTTTCCTTCTATCATAGAATACTTTTATCTAGACAAATATGGACATCACTAAGATCAGCCTAAGAAATTAATTGTGAGAAACATTTTTATCTCCCTTTTTAATTTTAGTATTCCTCTTAAAATTCTTCAAGATATTTATTACTTGTAAGAATATTTTGTATTGAAGTTAGCTTAGTTAGTAAGTCTAGCCAGACCTTTGGATCTAGCCTTTTTCCATCAGAGAAGCACATTTGATTCTGTGACTGTTTTCTCTTCTTTAGAGAAATTGAATCAAGATCATAGCATCCATATCTCTCTCTCTCTCTCTCTCTCTCTCTCTCTCTCTCTCCCTCTGTCCCTTCTCCCCCCTCTCTGTTTTAGGTAAAGTGTTCCCTTATTCTGTAGCATCCATCTCTCCTCTCTCTCTCTCTCTCTCTCTCTCTCTCTCTCTCTCTCTCTCTCTCTCTCTTTCTCTCTCTTTTTCCCTC
Source organism: Sarcophilus harrisii (assembly GCF_902635505.1). Classification (NCBI taxonomy): domain Eukaryota; kingdom Metazoa; phylum Chordata; class Mammalia; order Dasyuromorphia; family Dasyuridae; genus Sarcophilus; species Sarcophilus harrisii. The sequence goes on along the minus strand of NC_045430.1, from coordinate 255,667,222 downwards.
CCTCTCTCTTTTTCTCTCTCTCCCTTTCTCTTCCTCCCTTCTCCCCCTTCTCTGTTTTAGGTAAAGCATTCCCTTATTCTGTAGCATACATCTCTAGTGAAAATTCCCTGTGACATTTTCTAACGATTGGAAACAGAGCTTTAAATGGGGAAATTGGGCAAGGAGGAAATCGCACATTTCTGAATCTGTTAATCTGTGAGCATTAGGCCAGCTTTTTAAGGGAGAAATATTTTAGATGATAAAAAACAGAACCATCATCAGCATAATACATTATTTGTGTAGCATCCTCTAATTCTTTATGAACTTTTATATCAATATATATTCTCATTTGATCCTCAAAAGACTGGGTCAGTGGGACAGGTACTATTTCTATCTTATAATGAGTAAACCAAAGCCCATTGAGGCTAAATGACCAAAATCACATACATAGGGATTCTTAACCTGGGATTTGTGAGCTTGCATTTTTATTTTGTTAAAAATTAGGATATCTGTTTTTTTTAGTATGATTGTTTTTCTTTGCAAGCTTCTGTATTTTATTTTATGCTTTTAAAGGCATCATTTCAGATGGGTCTTTCAGAGGGTCTCTGACACACAGAAAGAGAATAACAGGCAGGAATCAGGAAGAGAACCCTCATTTGGTGACTCCAATGTACATGGTGCTTCATTTTAATGCCCACCTCACCACACAAACAGTGTAGATTATCATCCCTAATTCGCCTTTGCCTTTATCTCAAGGGGATGGTATGGAGTGAAGGGCTTGGCTAGAAACTTATTATATGGTAATCTTCCTGTCTGAGAAAGGACTTAGAATTGAAAACATGCCACGTTAACAGTGGGAAGCAGGATAGGGTCAGGTGTCTCAAAAATAGACATGGGGAGGAATCCAGACCCAAAGATGAGGCTGTGTTTTTATCTGATAGTAGCAATTACTAAAAAATATTTATCATTTCATGAAACTCGGCACATAAATGTTATACTGAGCATTGTTTTTGCATAAAATATCATGTCTTGGGTCCAACATGGAAGAATTGTCCTTTATATTCCCTCCTATCTAAGAGGGAAAGGCTAATTTTACTCTCCTTTATCGTTGTCATTTTTCTCATCAAAGAAAAAAAGACTGGATCCTTTCAAATAGATAAGCTATGGAAAGAATCATAAAAAGTGGCAATAGAAAAATAACTGAGGAAGTAATAGTAACATTACAATTTTAGATGGCTACAAAGCACTCTAGACATACAAATGAATTTATATGGGTTTTATTTACTATGGTATCATGCATGGTACAATCTCCACTCCATCCTAAATAAAACAGAAAGTATTTTAAAGAGGCTCATATAATGTTCACTAATTTATCCCCTTGACTTTCTATAATCTTAATAATTTTATAATTATAGGTCTTATAATTTTACACTTTTGCCAGGTGAATGGGGAAATGAAGTGGTTAATTACATAGACTGAACTATTAAAAAAGACTTACTTTAAAAATTAATTACTACACATGTGAAAGCTCCCTACCTTTACAGTCTAATCTTTTAAAATCTA